>NW_007254006.1:170466-239630 GCF_000164805.1 Carlito syrichta
AGCTCCCGGACTCGGACGGCGGGCGGGGATCGCGGGCCTGGGGGCTGGAGGGGACCCGGCCTCCCGCTTCCCTGTTCCGACGCCGCGACACCGCGAGCGAGCAGCCGGCCGGGAGCCCGGCGTTGTATTGCGATTGGCACTTTATGCTGACCATCGGTAACGGACATTTATCACTGGAGTTTTTTTTTTTTAACTATTAAATAAACGGTTATTTTACAGGCATTGCAGGATGGATACTTTCCCTCCCAAACGCAGGAAACCCGGCGGCGCCTCTTTGAGAGGAGCAGATTTCTCTGCTCCATTCCAATGTCCTAATCCTCCACCCATCGTATTAGGACGACAGGGCTGGGAAGGTGGAGACACCCCCTCTCCAGGTGTTTGTCTGCCTCTGCCTTACCACATAAAATATTTTCTTACTGTTCTCCGCCACCTCGGCAGTTTGGGCTCAGTGTTCCCACTCCTCATCTCTAAGGGGTTGTGAGTTTACAAAGAGCCCAAGTCTCTGGCGGTGAGAAACCCCAACATCTCAGAGTGCCGAGATCGCTTAGGGTCCATTAAGAGGACAAAATATCCCTCTCGCCATCCCCCCCCCCAACCCTCCACTAGCCTCTGGCTTTGTTTTGTGGTTGTAAGAACCCATCCTCACGGAGCCTCAGAGCAGTGCTGTCCCGGTTCCCCGTTCCTCCAGGTCCCAACACTTAACTGCTGATACAAAGTCATCATTGCCCAAAGCCCCAGACCTAGATCTCTCTCCTAAAAGATTCCCCAGATACAATTCTCTGGTTGGGGCTGTTCCCCTGCTCTGATCGCCACTCCACACCCGCTAGGATTCCCTATAGTTTTAAAGCCTTGTCAGGAATGGCGGGGGAGGGCGCCCCGGGGCGCTTAGGAAGAGAAATCTGGGTACGCCCTCCACTAATTGAATCGTCCCTGGGGCGTCTAGTTTCCCCACAATTAGAGACCCGGTTGCCAGGGCTCTCCTGCTTGGGGAGGGGCGGGGCTCCCCCGGCTCTAGCGCCGGGACCGCGGGATCGCGAGGGCCAAGTCCAGCGCGGCCTCCCGGGCTTCGGTGACCCGCGCTCAGCGGACGCGGTGACGATTTGAGCTGAGCTCCCCTGCAGCGGGGACCCAAATTCCCAAGCAGGATCCTGCGGGCTGAGAATGTGGTCGAAGCTTCAGGAGTTAAAACGCTCTTACCTTTCCCAGCCCCATCCCCACTTCCTGCAGGAGCGCCCCAGGCCCTGTGCTGACTAGAACCCGACGTCCCAGCATCCCAACTTGGCACCGAGGCTTGGCAGGGCCAGCGCGGATGAGCCCTGCCCTCTGCGATCAGAATCGCACTGCCCCCTGCTGGACAGACCTGGAGGGACGGCGCAGGATACATCTCGGTATCCTGCCCGCAACCCCGCGAAACAGCCACTCATATTTGTGTCTGGTCTCCAAACCTTGACTGACCCCAGGGCGCACTTTGAATGCATGGCAGAGCGCTGCCGAGTCTGTCTGAGGCATCTCCACCATCGGGGACCATCCTAATCCCTCTTCTACCCAGATTCGCAGAAGGGAATGAAAATTGGGGTCTCTGGGTGTGTGGAAGTAGAGTTTGTCTGCAGACTTGGGGTGTCGACGACCTGGGCCCAAACGGCATTTGTCATGGCATGGTCTGCACTTGGCCATGGTTTGTGCTAGGGCCAACTGCAGGGACCACGTCCCTTTATGAAGCCCCGCGAGGTTGGGGGTCGTGGTTGCTCCAAGACAGAGAGTGTGACGGTCTCTACACATACACAGCCGCTAAGGATGGCTTTGCTCACTTCTGAGGACCCGACGAAAGAGCGCCCTCCCTGGTCCCTTTACTCTTTCTGGGATTCTGTCGAGGAATTGATTAGGGCGGATCTCCCGCTCCCTGCCCCCATCCCTCCATCTCCCAAAACACAGAGAGTTTCTGCAGGTCGCAAGGTCCCAGGACATCATAAATGCTGGGAAGTAGGGGAGGTTTGCCAGCTATGTTAGTCCTTTCTAGCCCATCCCAGGGCTGTGAATTCCCGCCCTGCCCAGGGCCTGAAACTAAGACTTTGAATATCAAGTGTGCATTCTCGAAAGAATGGACTCCCGATGGAGAGTTTAATGAGGGGCAGGGATTGGGGCAGGGTGCTGCCCAGTGACACCCCATCCTCTCAGAATGCCTCTATTTGCTCCACGGACGGCTGCTGTCATCCCGGTGGACTCAGAGACCACTTCTTAGCATATAGCTCACCGTGCCGTCGGACCCCTCACTGGCCACAATTCCTAGGCGATGCGGTTGGTTGATGTTGGAAACTGGTGTCCCAGGTTCCTGCTCAAACTCAGTGTGGGTTCATAAAAAGCACAGTTGAGAGGGTTAGAAATGCTGTGTGGGTTTTCCTGTCTGCCCCAACTCTTTTTTGATAATCCCTAGAAAGTTCCAATTCCTTTTTTCTCTTCGCCTTCCTCCACCCTCCACAATAAGTTTCTCTGGTCAGAGTGGTTGTCTTGGGCTCCCAGCATAGCTGGGGCTGGGTTTCAGAAACGAACGATGCCGGCGGTGCTGACCAGCTGGAGTTTAGCTGGGGCCCTTCCCAAAGCCTGTAGGTCTGCGGTTTTTCTGCACGGGCTAGGGAGCTACCCGGCCTCGGCCTGACTTCTCGGTTGGATGCATAAAAGGCGCGAGAGCCCCTCATAGCAGCCTAGAGCTGCCAGGTACTCGCTCTGAAAAGAGATCAGGTGCGCCCTGCATGGTCTTCTCCCTAGGAGGAAGAGCTTCAGGTTCCATTCCCTCCTTCCAGAATTTGGCTAAAGGTTTGGGATACACTAAAGGGTGTTTTCCTGTGTACTTCCTTGCCGCGGGATTCATTGAACTTGGAGGGGGGAGGGACGCAGTAGGATAGGGTTCCTTGTGGTCACCTCAGCTCCAGGAACGTAGGACCTGCGCTCTCCCAAAGCCCCCTAAGATCTTGATGCCTGGAAACCCGGCTCAAAGGCGTTCGATTTCGTCTTCCAGAGCACTAAGGCGCTGTGACGTCACGGCCTCCCACCCCCGGCAGACACAGTGACGTCACACAGACCTCCCGCAAGAGCACAAGGGTTCCACCTTGTCTACAGCGGCTTTCCATTTACGTAGCTTTATTACCTCACAGACCGGCTCCGCCTAGAACGACGATACCCGCATTTCCCCGCCCAGTCCTGCGAATCCAGCCCATGGAGGCGCCACAAATCGGTTAGTCTCCACGGAAGGGTTGTCAGGTGTCCTGAGTGAAGGGAGGTGCCTGGTAATGTCCTCCTTCTGAATTTGGTGGCTTAGGATTGTCTCCCTGCCGGCAGGGTTTCAGGGCACCAGCCCAACGGCTGCATACTCATCCCGCCCATCTGGCTCCGCCCTCCCCCCGCCCTCTTCCCGCCGTCTTCCCGCCCTCCTCTCGGTCCACCACGCAAGCTCCTCTCCTCCTCCGCCCGCCTCTCCTTCGCGCATGCGTAGACGGACCTCTCCGGCTCCGGCTGCGGGCGCTGGAGCGCCGGGTGCTGCTGCGGTGTCCCGGCATCGCTGCCAGATTCTGCGTTCTCCCTCCGGGGATCACAAACTCAGGGAGACACTGGCACTGCGGGCGCATCCTGCCTTTGGCGTATGTGAGCGCTAGAGATGCAGACGAGGAAGAGCGTGGCTCTGAGTTAAAGTGGGCTGGAGATCCTGGAGTCCCTTGACTTTGAGTGTCCAGTCAACGCAGTGGTCCCACGGAGGTCCCTGGGATTCGAAACGGCAGAGAAGGTGCGACCGGTCCCTGCCTTAGGTCAAAAAGTCCGTTGCGATTCCCTCCCTCTCGGGTGAGATCTCTGAGGCAAAGGTGTCGGCCCCCACCCCGGCAGAACTTCCTGGTCTCTCACCCTACCTGTGCATCCCGACTTATCTGGGCCATCTGGGCCAGACTGGTGGTTGACCCGAGTTTGCATTGAACCTTCACGTGAGTGGCAGAGCAAAAATGAAAGGTTTTGTTTTATTTGAGGCGAGGAGTTAGAAGACCCAGTCCCAGTTTTTCCTGAGACCCGCAGGCTTTGCGCAAGTCCCCACGCCTCCATTCAGTTGATGCAGAGGTAAAAGTCAAACACATTTTGTCAATGTGCTCAAACACTGACCTCAAGAATGTATTATAGAACAACGTTGGCGTGTATAAAGTGCCATGTAAATGCTGATGATGACGATTAGAAATGCTTCTCCCAGCATTCTGAGCCTGCTTCTCAAGCTGCCTTCTTCTTAGCGGAGTCCACCGGATATCCATTTTATCATAAACCAGGGATCCTGAAATGGAATAAGAGAGGAAGATCACTTGAACTAGGAGTCTTCTTGAAACCCCAGAAAAAGCTATTTTCAACTCCATGGGGACCAATGGATTAATCAATCCACAAATTATCATGTTTGGTGGTGAAGATGTGTCAGAGCCCTATGTAAGAGCTCTACTCATCACTGCTTTGAGAAACCCAGAAAGTAAAAAACAACCCGGGACATACTGAGGTGTGGGGCTGCAGAAGGGGCCTGTGTATGTGGCAAGTGTGACTGCATGGATAGGTAGGTGCTCAAACACTGACCTGTAGAATGAAAGACCCTTGGTGACTTGTGCTTTCTTTGATTTGTGCTAGAACATCCTAGCCCAAAGATAAGGTGGTCACACAATGCTCTTACATGGAAACATTTCCAGGAATGTTCTTCCTCTTCAGTCATCCCAGTCCTGGCTGTTTTCTGCTATTCTCAGCCTTCTGTTTTTCTTTCTGGTCAGTGCTAGTTTCACCTCTGGTGATGAGAATATAGACAAGCCTAGAAAATTGGGATGGATGAATGAATGGAATGAGAGTTTTTGTTTCTCTTTTCCAAACACTGAGCTGGTTTTCAGCAGCTCAGCTGTCTCTGGAGATGTATAAAGCGTAATTAATTTATTTTAAATGTTTGGTTTGAACTCATTTGCTAGTGAGATAAGATAAGGAGTTTTTGTCATGACAAGGGCAGGGATGGATTGCTTTCTATCATTTGCAAGAGTGGTACCACTTGGAGCCTATAGGTAAATGGTGGCATGGGTGAAAAACTTTATAGGGGACATGAAAGAAAGTCAGTGGAGATGGAATGGGAGTGGCTAGAGTCTTTACCTCTCAAATAAACCAAGGGTGAAAAATGAGCTTCCAGAGATTTTAGGTCTTGCTTTGAGTATTGAGATTTACTTGGGAGGTTGGTCCATTTCTTATTAACCTGTGTCAAGATCTGAATGTCTTCAAGCAGTCAGAGCTCAGAATTGCTTCAGTATCTTACAGCACACATAGCATCTCCTGTAGGTATGCTGTAGGCCAAGAACCAGAGCAGGTGTGGTACTGTAGTCATCAGGAAAAATCTCTATGGGCTTGTCATTGGAGAGATTAGCCAACACTGAGATATTTGAGCAGGGACACTCTTAAGGTGGATGGAGAAACTAGAAAACTTCTTATTAACATTAGAGGGATCTATGTATTTCTAAGATCCATATTTTTAATTAAAAGTTTCATATCTTCGATATATTTTTTATTTCTTTGCCTGTTAATTCCTAACTTTGATACTTTAATGTGTACTAAAACAGCTACCATGATGGCAGGACTGTCTTTTTAAAATTTTAGTTCTACCAAATATATATACATATATAAATTATATATCACACATATATACATATATAACTGTTTAATCTATTTGCATTTATTGTGGAAACGTATATATTGCTATTAGCTTCTACTATCTCATTTTATGTTTCTAATTGTCCAACTATTTTGATGCCCATTCATGACTTTTTCTGATTAAAATGATAAGCTCTAGTTCAATTTTTTTAGTGGCTACTCTTAAATGTTTAACATGCTTATTTAGCTTAAAGTCTCAAATGAATCAGTAATATTACTCAGCTCCTTAATAACAAAATGAATAATTTAACTTTAGTTACAACTGACAAAATCCCAGTTTGTGTGTCACCCAGAATTCGTTAGTCTCTTCACCATCACCACCCTTCTCACCACTTCCAGGGTATGGCTCCTCACCCAAGGGGAATTAATTCCTTTGCCCTTTAGGTAGCTGCTGGGAATATTAGCTTAGCATAAGGTCAGCCTGCTCATGCTCATGTTTGTCAATCCTTGACAGTCAGCACTATTTAAGTGTGGTGGCTGGGACAATGGCATTGACTGGGGTTTTACCTCTATGGAAAGAGTGTGAGGCATTGCTAGGGCTTCTCCAGCCAAGAAGCCAAGCAAGAATAACTTTTATTGTCATAAGTATGTACTTAGTTGGGCAAAGGGAATTGTAAGTGCTGAAAGGGCATTGGATTGTGATACATTCCCTCCAAATTTTAATTTACTAATTGATTATTTTTGAGATTGGGTCTCATCGTGTTGCCTAAGCTGAACTCGAACTCCTAGGATCAAGCAACCCTCCTGCCTCCACATCCCCAAGTAGTTGGGAAGACAAGTACACATCACCAAGTCCAGTTTCCAAACATATATTTTAATTTAAACATTTCCAAATATATAGAAACAGTGAAATGATTTTATAGTGAGTAGCCAATTAACCACTATCTATACTCCACAATTTACATTTTATTATACTTTCTTTAGCACACATCCATGTATCAATTTATTATCCCCAATATTTATAAACAAAAATTTGCAATCATACAGAATAGCTGAAAGAACAGTACAATGCACACACTCAGGTCTTTCTCTGAGCCAATAATTGACAATGTTCTGTTAAATTTGTTTCCCTTTCATTCTTTCTCTCTGAACTAGTTGAAAGTTTGTTCCAGACTTTATCATATTTCATCCCTAAATACTTACACATCTCTTAGGAATAAAGACATTATTCTACCTAACCACATTATTATCACACTGGAAAAAATTAACAGTATTTTATATTATCTAATATGTTCAAATGTCCCATCTTATTTAATTATATCCAAATTTTCCAACCTTTTGTATTAAAAAAAAATCAGAATCCAATTAAGCTTTTCACATTGCATTAATCTTTAACATCTTTTAATCTGGAGCAGTTTTCTGTTTTAAAAGGCTTTTTATTTTGAAATAATTACAGATTTATAGAAAAGAGCAGATAGTACAGAGAAGTTCCATGTATTTTTCACCCAGTTTAATACAGTATCATTGATATTGATACAATGTGTGTGTGTAGCCACTGCAATCAAGATATAGAACTATTTTATGACCACAAAATCTACTATTGTCTACATTTTAGCAGTTTGAATAAAGTGTAAAATTCTGACCTTCTTTATCCTCCCTATTTATGTCATAATGGCCTTAAATGTTTCCTCTACACACATTGAGATTCACATTAGACAATGTTATGCTTTTTTGCTTTGACCATCAAACATAATTTAGAGAACTCAAGAGGACAGGGAAAGTTTATTGTATTTTGCCATGCTTTTGCCTTTTCTGTTGTTCTTTCTTCCTTCCTGATGTTCCAAATTTCCTTGTTTTTAACCACTTAATTTCCTGTTTTGAGAACTTTTTTTAAAGCCACTCTTTTTGGGTAGGTCTGCTGGTGACAAAGTCTTTTAGTCTTCCTTCATCTGAGAATATCTTTATTTTTCCTTCATTCCAGAAGGATAATTTCACCAAGAATTCTGGCCGAATAGTTATTTTCTTTTAGCACTCGAAAAATGTTGCTATTTCTTTTTGGCTTGCAGGGTTTGTGATGAGAAATCCACTGCCATTTGAAAGGTTTTCCTTCTATACATAAGGTGTCATTTCTTGCTGCTTTCAAGTTGTTTTCTTTGTCTTTAGTGTTTTAATTTTCAGAAGTTTGAGTATGATGCTTCTTGGTGTGGATTTCTCTGAGTTTATCCTTTTTGAGGTTTTTCCAGATTTTTTTTGAGTTGGAATCTTACTCTGTGCCTAGGCTAGAGTGCAGTAGCATGCTCACGGCCATCACAGCCTCTACCTGTTGGTCTCAGGTGATCCTTCCTCATCACCCTTCCAAGTAGCTGGAACTACAGGCACATGCCACCATGCCTGGCTAAGATTTTTAAATCTGTAGGTTTATGCCTTTTCCTGTATCTGAAACATTTTCAGCCATTATTTATTTCTTCAGATACTTTTCCAGCTCCACTTTCTTTCTCTTCTACTTCTAGTCTCCAATGATATACATATTAGAATGCCATATTCCCACAGGTTTCTGAGGTTCTGTTCATTTTTTTTAGTCTATTTTCTCTCTGTCGAGATTGGGTAATTTCTATTTCTATTGTTCTATCACCTAGTTCACTGATTCTTCTGTCTCCTCTATTGGGTTTTTGTGAACATTTCAATAATTGTATTTTTTAAGTTTTGAAATGTTTGGGTCTTTTTTATGTGTTCTATTTTTTATTAAGTTTTTTTTTTTTTTTTTGAGGCAAGGTCTCCCTCTGTTGCCCAGGCTGAAGGGGAATGGGGTGATCATAGTTCACTGAAGCCCAGAACTACTGGGCTCAAGTGATACTCCCATATCAGCCTCTCAGAGTGCTGGAATTTCAGGCATAAGATACCATGCTTTGCCTGTTGAGACTTTTTGTTTTAAGCATATCGAAAAATTAAAATAATTTTATAGTGAATAACCAATTACCCACTATTGATATTCCACAATTAACATTTTATTATACTTGCCTTGTCACACATCCATCAATTTGTTAGTTCAAGTTTTTAAAAACAAAAATTTGCAACCATATAGAATAACTGAAATACGAGTACAATTTTTATTAATAGTACAATTGCTAATTAAAGCATTTTTATGATGGCTGCTTTAAAATTCTTGTCAAAAATTCTAACATCTATGTCATCTTGATATTGGTGTCTATGGATTATCTTTTCTCTTTCAAGTTAAGATTTGCCTGTTTCTTGTTGGCACATGATTTTTTAAATCATATTTTTGAATTTCTGGTATTTTGTTATGAGACTCTGGATTTTATTTAAATCTGTTTTAGCAAGTCTCCTCTGACACTGTACTGGAGAAAGGGGGACAAAGGAAGTGCCATTTTGCTACATGAGGGTGTGAAGGTCAAGGCTACCCCAGATCTTTGGTGACACTTTCCAGGCGGAGAGGGGGAGAGGTGCTTTTTTACTGATCTTCACATGACTTCTACTGAGAGGCAGGTGGAAGGCCTGTTTACCCTTTGGTGATGGTGAAAGTTTGGCTGTCCACTCAGTCTTCTCTGCCTGAGTGGGGCAGGGAGGGATGCCTTGATACAACAGAGAAAAGATGAAAGTCTAGACTCCTCACTCAGTCTTTGCTAACTGGTAATCTGTGGCTTTTTTAATCTCTATCTTGTTGCATAAATGAATGAGTATTGGCCTTTTAGAAGTATACACTAAGTGATGAATCAATTTGTCCACAAATTTCTTCACAAATTTACTTCCTGGGGATGCTTCTCTTTTTATTATTCTAGGATGATCCTGGGTTTCTAGTGTATTATGCTATCTTTAATTTCATAAAACCTAATTGCCACTTTATATTTAGACATAAAATACTCTGGAATGATTTCATTATAAAATTATAAAACCTTTATCTACTCTCAAATGTTGCTATTTAGGGTCCCTATAATAAAAAAGCACAATATTTTTAGATTATTGCAACTCAGTAAAATTTAATTTTTTATTATTTTGTTTATGAAAATAAAAAAATGGAATGAATCTAGTGACTGGGAGCCTTTGCTTTCTTTTATACATTATTCCCTTGTCTGGTTTTCATATCATAATTTTTACTATATATTTGTCCACAGAATTTTAAGCCTTATTAAATTTTTGGCAATGGAATTTCAGGGAACTATTTAAATTTCCCTAAAATATTTGGTTAGCTCTTTTTGTATAAAACTATTTCCTAAGGGACTAGAATTTTTTCTCTTCTAAAATTGAATTTATAGATTTCTTAGTATTGCCTTGGTCTGGAAGAGAAATAATTATCAAAGCAGAACTTTTCTTTGGTTAATATTTTTTACTGATTAAGGTTTATGACTTGTGCCACTGTATAGATTAAATGTAGACATCATACTGGTTGAGATAATCAGTGCCTGCTTTTTCCCAATATATGTTGTCACAAGAAAACATTTATTTCCATAAATGTGGACAAACTTCAGCAGGGAACCTGGATAAAAAGAACTGGGAATCAGGAAACCTTTGTCTCAGCACAAATTTTATCAGTGAACTTTGTTAGGCATTTTTATAACTCATTGACTGGTAAGAATTGAGGCCCTGAGATGCTCTAGCATTTGACTAAGGTGACCTAACACTTTTCTGACCTCTATAGTGTCTGCTAGAGAAAATTTAAATTTGTGACATAAATATGGATGATATTGATAAAGTCTATCTACCTCTTTTTAAGATGTCTTAAAAAACATCTACAAACATGACCAGTTTTTAGCTGCTTTTGATCTCAAAAATGTCTCAGAGGAAAAGAACAATAAATTTGGGATAGACATTCAATATTTTCAGATTTCATTTCTAGAATTGACTATGTCCATTTTTGGTATTAGTAATAACCAAATTTATTTTTCTCTCCTAGGTACTCTGATTCCTTACTTGTTCTGGGGGCAGTTATGCCACTTCTTTGGATTCGGGCAGAAAGAAGACTTGTACGTGGCTTAGAGAACTGTGTGGCAGACATCCATGGATTAAAATAGCTACAATTAGTAAATCAACATCATGTTTAGGAATATGCCAAGGCATGTGAATATTCTGACTTGTCCCAGTAGCAGCATAAAGCCAAATCATTTGTTTTCTAGAGAAATAAAAAAAATTAAAGTCATTTCTAATTTCAGAGGAAGAGAACTCAGTGGTAGTTAGGCCACACCAACCATATTGCTGTGTTAAAATGGAAATTTTTGCCTAATGCCTTCTATAGGAGACAAGGAACCCTACACCATCTCTATGGTAGGCAGAAGCTCCCCCTCCAACTCCGGATTGACTCTCAGATGTAGTAAGGAACTAACAGAATCCCTGCAGATTTTGTCTTCTATTCACAGTCTTCAGAATTGGAAATCAGGAAGTGATCCAAAGTCAAGTATTACAGGGATTTAGGCTATGGATATCAAATTCATCTCACAATTGGTTCCTAAATAATATTTATGACTGGCAAGAAAATGTAATATCTGGAGTTTTCTTTATGTATCTTATATGGATTTACTTCCCTGCTACATAAATGGTTCTGAATAGCACCATAGGTATGGGCAGGAAGGCATGGAGCATCAATATAAGCAGTGATCTATAGACTACCAAGAAGGCATTGCCAGAGCTCTCAGTTTAATTTTTGAGGAAGGCACGTGAAATCCATTCTGCCCTTTCCAGCTTGTTGGTTCCAAAACAGAGTGATTGTCCTAAGCCCTTGAAGTGCCCAGAAACCCCCATGAATGACATGGCATGAGAGATGGGTGCACAGTTGACTTTGTGCTTCCGTTGGCCCCAGGGATACACTCGCCCCGGCCTAGGAGGCATGCATCTGTCTGGATCATGAACAAAACTGTCTTGCCTTGAAAGTGCTCCTGTTGGGAGGGTGATTTACGAAGTACCTATGAAAGTCTCTTTTCCTTTGAAAACCAACCAACCAACGAACCAACCAACCAACCTACCTACCTACCTACCAACCAATCAACCAATGCTTGCTTCCTTCCTTTTCCTACTCTCCTGGAGCCAAGAATCCCTTACTTGGTCATGAGAAACCCTCCCCCTCCCTTTTTTTCTTAGTGATAGATGATGTTTAGAATGCAGACATATGGGGAAGAAATATTCTATATAGCTACCATTTGTTGAGTTCTTACCATATTCAAAACATTGTACCCAGAGATTTACAGCCACAAATGTTATTCTCATTGTTTTAAGATGAGAAAATGGAAATTCAGGGTATTGCATAATGTGACAGTTAGTAAATCATATAAACAGCCATCAAATTCAGATACTTCAGACCTCAAAGTCTATGTGCTCCCATGACACTATCTTAGCCTCCCTAGAACTGAGATTTACCAAGGAGAGGTCCTGCCCTGATGACCAAGGAATGATGGGTTCTGACTTCCTAATGGGGAGGAAGAGAGCAACTAAGAGACCCTGGGTTGAAAAAGCTTTGGGCTCACCAGATGTTTTGAGTGCTGGCCCAGCAAGGTCAAAGGCTTCTGTCCTGCCTCATTCAGCACAAAGTGAAGGACTTCCTCCTGCTCCATGGGGGTAACAATCTGTGAGGGTGTCTCATTCAGGAGGGAGCCCATTCTGGAAGAAGGAGAAGTGGGGCTATGCAGTCAAGCCTTGCCTGCACTAGGGCTCTCATGCTTGCCTTCCATCAGAAGAAGGTGAGGATTGTTTGAGAGGGCATTATAGCATTTAAGATATTCTACTGCATGTCTATTCCTTTCACTAGCTGGAGTATGAGCTTGTGAGTTTAAAAGATAATGGAACCCCTCAGCTAGGAATGTCGAGGACTGATAGAAGATAGTGAGGCCTCTCTTGTTGTCCTTGACAGGGCATGGCTAAGACTTCCCACAGCCCTTCAGAGTTCCATCTTGCAGTCAGGTGCCCTAGACCAGTGATCGCTGTGGCTAAAATACAGCTGGAGAAGGCAGTAAGCAGAGTAGGTCACCCAGTAAACTCTCAGGATATAGCCTCCAACTTTCTCGCCCTCACAGCCTGGTCCAGGGACTTCTCTCACATACTTCTATAAAAAACCTCAACCTGAACACTTCTAATATTGTATTATAGTTGTCTGCTTACTTTATGGACTACAACCTCCTGGAGGATATAAGCCATGTCTGCCCGTGTCAGCATTCCTAGTGCCTTCTATGACACCTGAGCCTGAGAAGGTGTTTCTAGCTAACTTGGAGGAGAACAACCTTGTTACAGAAATGAGGACACTTCATGGGAAATGGGGAAGGGAAGAAGGTGACTGGTTAACTGTGTTTCTAGGAAAAGTATACTCCTGATTTTTGAGCTGCAAATGAGACCTGTATGTTTAAAGTGCAGTAAAAGGGATTTTCTACCCTTAGCCCTGACTCCAGTGAGGGATCGGGCTGCCTAGAAGGGACTTTTTCTGAAATGGGAACAACAGCCTTGTTCTGGGACAAATCTTTTTTTGTTTGTTTGTTTGTTTGTTTTTTAAGTTGGAGTCTCACTCTGTCGCCCAGACTGGAGTACAGTGGCCGCTCCCGGCCACCGCAGCCTCTACCTGCTGGGCTCCGGCGATCCTTCCGCCTCAGCCTTCCAAGTAGCCGGAATTACAGGCATGCGCTACCACGCCCAGTTGATTTTTTGATTTATTGTAGAGATGAGGTCTCGCTGCCCAGGCGGGTCTCGAACCCGCGGGCTCAGACAATCCACTCACTTCAGTCTCCCAAAGGCGCGGGATTACAGGCTGAGCCACTGAGCCCGGCTGGGACAAATCTTATATTGCTTTTTCAATTAATTATAACATGCTAGCATGAAAGCTGTACCTTTTATTTCCATTTTACCTTGTATTAAATGAAACATCTAAAATGAAACGCCTGAACATTTAGATGGCAAATAAAGCAATCCTGCTAACTTAATGAAGATCAAGCTGTAGATGTAGCTTTCATGTGATGTCAGCCACACTCCCTGAGGAACCTGGTGGCCAGAGGGCAAGGAGGGGAATGAAGTGTCCTACGACTCATCCCAAGGAGCTAGAACATTTTCTGTTGCAGAGCTGCTAGAGAATAGGGGAGCTCTGCTGTTAAGGAATGATCCAGGGCTCTCAACTCTGTGAATTTCCCTTCAACTTGCCCTGCTTTCTTTCTCTCTGACATGACTCTCAGAAATCCCCATCTCTTTGGGTTGGTGAACTTTTCCCCCTGGTACCTCTGTGCCAAGAGGTTGGTGTGGAAGACAAGCTTCTGTCCTGTGCCCTCTGTGGTATGCGGCCTATCTACAAAGCAAGTCAGAATGCGGTGGCGGGAGGGCCACTCCGTCCTTCTGGGCATCCTTTCAGTAATCCCCTCGTCACAGCCACCTCTGAAGGCTGCTCACTCTGACAGGGGGATGTGATGGGCGGGCTGTCAAATAGATTGTGAGTGCATTAGCAGGATTAGAAGTGAAGGCTAATATTGTAGCATTTTCAAAGTTCATTCATGGCAGCTGAGACTGGGTTGCTTGGCTGCCAAATTGGGCAGGCGCAGGCTTTGGAATTAATGTCACATCTGGGACAGCCCTGATGTGGTCAGAGGCACAACAGTCCCATTGTGTTTGACTTGTGTTTATGTATTTTTATCCTATAACAGAGTTTAATTTATAATATCATTAGAAAGATACTAAGTGTTCTTTTTCATCTTACTGATAAACTAGCTGAAATAATTCTGCCACCCTTCAAAACCAGATGCTTTGCTCTTGGCAGCAAAGTATTGCTGATTTGATTTCTGATTGTTAAAGTAATATACACTCATTTTGGAAAAATTGGATCAGAAAAGTATAAGGGAGAAATTTAAAGTACTCAATCCTTTCAGTAGATATTATTTCTGATGACATTTTGATGTATTTCTTTGTAACTTTTCTTCTATGCATATATATTAAACAAAATTATGATCATACAACATATTTAGTTTGTTTACTTTTGAAAAGCTAAATATAATATTTGTCTATTTTATTGCATTTTTTTGTAAAATATAATATTTAATCACTGAAATATTTTATGTGACTACATTTGCATTAGTGTTCTGTTGATACATAACAAATGACCACAAATTTTGCAACTTAAAACAACACCTATTTATTAGCTCAAAATCTTGTAGGTCAGAAATCTGGTATGGCCTGACTGGGTTCTCTGTTCAGGGTCTCACATGGGCAAAATCAAAGTGTCAGCAGGGTTGAGTTCTCCTCTGGAGGCTCTGTGGAGAATCTGCTTTCAAGCTCATTCTTGCTGCCAGAATTCAGTTCCTTGAGGGTGTAGGACTGAGGTCCTTATTTCCTTGCTAGCTGTTAGCTGGGAACTGTTTTTAACAGCTAAGGTCACCTGCCTTCCGTGACATGTGCACCCTATATCTTTAAACCAGCGATGGTGTATGCATTCTTGTGTTTTGTATCTTTGACTTCCCTGTCTGTGATTTGCTGGAGAAAGCTCTCCACTTTATTTTTTGCTTGTTTGTTTTTTGGTTTTTTTTTTTGAGTTGGAATTCCACTCTATCACCCAGACCGGAGTGCAGTGGCTGCTCCCGGCCACCGCAGCCTCGACCTGCTGGGCTCCGGCGATCCTTCCGCCTCAGCCTTCCAAGTAGCTGGAACTACAGGCACGAGCTACCACGTCTGGCTAATTTTTTGATTTATTGTAGAGATGAGGGCTCACCAAGTTGCCCAGGTGGGTCTTGAACCCGCAGGCTTAGGCAATCCACTCACCTCAGGCTCCCAAGGCGTAGGAGCTCTCCACTTTAAAGGGCTTATACAATTAGGCTACACACCCAGAATAATCTCCCTATTTTAGGGCAACAGTATCAGATTACATAATCAGGGACGTGAAATCCATCATATTAATAAGTCCCTAGGATTATTCAGGACACGTACACTAGGGTTAAGGAATCTTAAGAGTCATCTTATATTTCTGCCTGACACAATATTATAATTTAACAGTTTTCCTGTTTTTTAAAAAAAGCGTTCGTTTTCAACTTTGAGTATTATAAATAACATTTTTGAGTGGGTGCTTAATTGTGTTAATTTGACAGATGGAAATAATATTTTATAACTTGCATTTTTATTTCCAATAAAGTTTAACATTATTTTTTCTATGTTTATTGACCATTTGTACATCTTATACGAGTTATTCCTTTCTGCCCTTTTTCATAGTAGAATTTCAAATAATTGATATATAATGACTTTTTGTTTTGTTTTTGTTTTTTGTTTTTGAGTTGGAGTCTCACTCTGTCACCTAGGCTGGAGTGCAGTGGCATGCTTACGGTTACTGCAGTCTCAACCTGCTGGGCTCAGGTGATCCTTCTGCCTCAGTCTTCCAAGTAGCTGAAACTACAGGCATGTGCCACAATGTTTAGCTAAGTTTTTGGTTTATTGTAGAGATGAGGTCTTGCCAAGTTGCCCAGGCTGGTCTTGAACCCATGAATTCAGGCAATCCTCTCACCTCGGCCTCCCAAAGTGCTGAGATTATAGGCATGGGCTACCACGTCTGGTCTAATGCTTTTTCTTTCTTTCTTTCTTTTTTTGCGAGTAGGAGTCTCACCCTGTCGCCCAGACTGGAGTGCAATGGCCGCTTCTGGCCACCGCAGCCTCGACCTGCTGGACTCCGGTGGTCCTTCCGCCTCAACCTTCCAAGTAGCTGGAACTACAGGTGAGCGCTTCCACGCCCGGCTGATTTTTTGATTTATTGTAGAGATGAGGTCTCGCTGCCCAGGCAGGTCTCGAACCTGCGGGCTCAGGCAATCCACTCACCTCAGCCTCCCAAAGGCGCGGGATTAAAGGCTGAGCCACTGAGCCTGCCTAATGCTTTTTCAATAGTAAGATTATTAACACTCTGCTAATTTTGTCCCAAATGTTTCATCTTTCTTTGTGTACTTTTTGTACAGATGTTTTAAGCACATATATACAAAATTCTATCTATATCTTCTGTTTTGTTTCTGCCTTGGTGTTATACTTAGAAAATTCTTTTGCAACCCAAGACTTTAGAATTGAGTCACATTTTTCGATTACTTTTAGAGATTCATATTTGTGTTTAAACTTTAATGGAATTTATTTTGATATGGAATATTAGGTACATATTTAAATCTCACCCCTAATTATAAACCAGTGATTCTAATATTTATTAAATATCTCATCCTTTACCCTCTGATTTCAAACATCATTTTTCATATTAGACCATTCTGGATTGCTTTTTATTCTGTTCAGTTGTTCTGTTATGCAGGTTGGTGTCAGTCTCATACATTTATGATTATTATAACTTTGAAATCAATTTAAATACTTTGCACTTCCAATTTTTCCTTGTGAGCTATAGTTTTTAGTATTTCATTGGCTATTTTATCTTTATACTTTCAGGAAGTTTAGAATGAATTAAAATTTCTGATGGAATTTTACTTGAAGTATGTTTGTTTTATAGAATTTATTTATTTATTTTTATTTTTTGAGTTGGAGTTTCACTCCGTCGCCCAGACTGGAGTGCAGTGGCTGCTCCCGGCCACCGCAGCCTCGACCCACTGGGCTCTGGTGATCCTTCCACCTCAGCCTTCTGAGTAGCCGGAATTACACGCATGTGCTACCATGCCCGGCTGATTTTTTGATTTATTGTAGAGATGAGATCTCGCTACCCACGCGGGTCTCGAACCTGCGGGCTCAGGCAATCCACTCACCTCAGCCTCCCAAAGGCGCGGGATTACAGGCTGAGAAACCGAGCCCGGCTTTAGAATTTATTTTGAAGTTATATTTTTTGTAGTGTATAGTCTACCCATTCCAGAAATATGATGTTTTTCCACCTATTAAAATTTTCTTGTATACTCTTTATTAAAGTTTTACTTTTCTTTCTATTTTAATAAAATTTCAAACTTACAGAAAATTTTACAAAATATTATAATTTTTTTCCTGAACTATTTGAGAATAAGTTGCCCCATCACCAGTGAATACTTTAATGTATAACTCTGATAAAAAAGGACTTCCCATTCAACTATCAAAATCAAAATTAGGAAATTAACATTGATATATTACTGCCATCTAATCTGTAGATCTCATTAAAGTTTCACTAGTTTTCCCAACAATGGCATTTATAGAAAAAGGATCCAATTCATGATTATATGTTGCAGTTAGTTGTCATGTGTCTTTAGTCTCTTTCAATCTCAACCTATTCTTCAGTCTTTCCATGACTTTGACACTTTTGAAGATGATAGGTCAATTATATGGTAAAATGTTCCTTGTTGGGGTTTGTGTAACGTGATTTGGGTAAGTGAAGCTGTGCTCTTTTTCTTATAGTGAGGTTAAGCATCCATATATAGTAATGACAAATTGTTGAACACATACTATGAGAAAACACTTTGCATTTCACATGTTTTGGCTTTTATAAGCCATACAAACACACTCAAAAGCGGGTGTTATTATTTTCATTTTACAGATGCAAAATTCGAAGCTAAGAGAAGTTAAATGACTTGTTTAATGTCACTTAGCTATAGAACTGAGATAAAGACTAAGGTGTGTGTCCCTCCAGCCTTGTGCATTGTCACCACACCGTGCCACCAAATTGACTGCTACCTGGGTCCTGATTAGGGAATGCCAGCATGAGTGTTGCACAGCAACACAGGAAGTCCTACTTTTATAAATATTCTCTAGATTCAACACTTACCAGTGGTGTGGAATGGACAACTAAATTAATCTCCTTTACCTTCACTTATTCACTTAACGATTACTTCTTGAGAAGTTATATACAGACATTGATCTAGGCCCTGGAGTTATATTAACATACGATAAAGTCCTTGTGGAATTTGTCTTCTAGAATTTTCCCAGTTTCACTATTTGTAAAATAAGGGTAATAAAAATATATGTACAATTGAATCATGAAGAATAAATAGAATAATTCACATAATGAGCTTAGCCCAGTACAGGCACGTTATCTTCAATAAGTGTCAACTATTACATAAAGTTCATAACAGTGAGAAGTTGGTCTGATTCTTGACTTTTCTGGAATGGCAACGTGTGTGTGTGTGTGTGTGTGTGTGTGTGTGTGTGTGTGTGTTTATAGGGTGGTATCCTAAGATATCAATGTTGTGATTGTGTGAGTGTGGTGTCTATATCAAAATTGGGATTCATGGTCCCACAAAAAAAATCAAAATCCACAGAAAGTCAAAGGAGCGACGCTTAAGTTTGGCTTGTCCTAGAATCAAGGTTGCCTTCTGAAGAGGTGGATCTTGACTTCAATTAATTTATAGTCTAGTTAGTGAGATAGCCATCTGTCTCATCCCTGTTTTTATCCCTGGATGAAAGAGAATGTGTCATGGAGGTAAGGAGAGGACCCAGAGAGAGATGGCAGCTAGGAACTGTAAGAGATAAGGAAGGGGTAGGAGAGGGTTTAGTGTCAGCAAACAGAAAATGAATCTGGGAGAAGAAAAATGCTGGGTCTGGAAGGATGATGCACAAAGGTCTAGCTGCAATCTTGTCCAAGCAGAAAGATCAAAGAGCCTTTGCTAGAGACAATGAGGCACACACGTTCTTGGGGAGCCAGGTGCTTCTATGGCCAAGGGCCCTGCAACTTGTCTGGCTGACTCTCAGATACATAGTTGAGAACAAATATGCAGGACTGATCAGAAAACTGTGATACTTAGGAAAAAATGTAGGCATCAAAGACAAATTGAAAGCATTCAAGTGTTTGTAAATGGAATGTGCCTATCATTGTGGTTTATGTGCCCTGAAGACCTTGTGTGCAACCTGTGGAGAACCTGTTTCCAGAAGCCTTTTCCATCTCCCTCACACAATGGTGAGGTTTCTTTGAGTGCACCTAATGCTTATCATATTTTCTCCTCTGTGATGGGATGTCTTCTCACTGGTCAAAAGAAAATCAATATGTTTTATGTGGGTGCAGACATATAGCAAAGGGATCAAGGACTCACTCCAAAGGATCACTAGTTGTTAATGTTTGGCAAGTTACTTAATCTCTCTAAACCTTAAATTCTTCATCCATAAGTAGAAATAATAGTTCATCTAAAAATAGAAATAATACCGGGTACATTTTGGGTATAGTCAGAACATACTTAAAATCTCTCTGGGGGGCACACAAGCACACACATTGCTGTCCATAGTGCTGAACTAACACTGCATGGGGCTTGGCTGTCACTTCTAACCCTGGACCACTGTTGATATCTGCTCAGTCTCTCTCAGGATATCTGAACCAGAAATGCTGACTGAATCAATCAAACTGGTAAGACGTAAACTAACTGTGACTTTTGAATAAGTCACTGAGAAATTTCTAGGGAGAGAAAAATAAGCTTTTTGGTATTTGCATTACTGAAGAATTCATCCTAATTGGCATGACTGAAATAGCTTACCAAGGTAAAATGTGATATGGAGGCTTGAACAGTGTTAACATGAAGGACAAATTTGGATAGGTAGCAGAATTGCAGAGGAGTAGAAGTGGTTTAAGTGAGGCATCATGATCACATAAACAACATTTATTTTTAAAACAACATTTTAATAGCTATTTAAAAATATTGAGTCAGTAAAACACTTGTCACATTGTCATAAATCATATGTAACCATTATGGTGTATGTATACAATTTTATATAACATTGAAAATTTCAAACACACTTCTGAGTGTAGAAAGTTTTTTAGAAAGTCTGATAGCTTTGAAGGGCAGGTGTCTTTCCCACCTTCCTTTCCTTGGGTACTCTGGTGATGATTTTAGGCATATTGTTTTCTCTAGGCCCTCTTTATCTGACCCCTTCTTCTTTTAACTTGTCTCCTAATGTCTAACTATTAGTCACTCCATCCATCCATCCATCCATCCATCCATCCATCCATCCATCCATCCATTAACCAATGACTAAGCATGCAATTGCTGAGCATCTACTGAGAGTTATATACTCTGGTGTTCTGTTGTGTGTTTTGCATCAAGAGAGTATCTTGTCTAACCTACCTTCTATCATGACAAACTCTACTCTTTGTTCCAGCTCCTTCCAGAATTTGCTGGTTCTGTACACATTTCCTCATTCAATAGCATTTACTGAGTACTTAGTATAAGCCAGGTATTGTTCTAAGCAATAAATACTGCTGTCAAGTGTATGGGTTACTGAAATTTCAGGCTTATGATTGACTCTCTGTTTCTGCCATAGACCCTCTATAGTTCATAATAAATAAAGCCAGAGGTTCTTTTGAAACTAAGTTATATCATGCCAATCTTTTGCTGACAATTCTTCCAATAACTTTCCAACTCATTTTAGTCAGGAGCAGTGGTGGTGGTAATGAAAAGAAGTTATATTCTCTCTATATATATCTTAGAGACAGATCTCATAGAACAGAAATAGGGTATAAGAGAAAAGAGGAGTGAATACTATCTCCAAGGATTTTGTCCTTATCAACTGAAAAGAGAGTTGCCAATTACTGAGTTGGAAGAGATTAAGAAGAATAAATTTAGAGGTCAAAATTCCAAATCTGATTTTGGAAATGGTAAGTTTGAGGTACTTATTTAGTACTTAAATGGAGAATCACATTTTGGAGTCATTAGCAGATAAAATGCACGTAAAGCCATGAGTCCTTGTGAGATTGCCAATATATAGAGAAAATTTCATAATGCTGAATTTTGGAGCACTTAACATTTAGAAGTTGGGAAGATGAGGAGAGACTCATAACAGATACTGAATTGGAAAAAGTGAAGGATTTGGAAGTGGACCAAGTGAGTGGTATCAAGAGAAACTATCTATTTTGATAAGAAAGGAGGAAGGAGTGCTGAAAAATTAAATATAGGAATCACAGGCAGTCATGATAAAAACTGTTTTGGCACAATGG
Source organism: Carlito syrichta (assembly GCF_000164805.1). NCBI lineage: Eukaryota > Metazoa > Chordata > Mammalia > Primates > Tarsiidae > Carlito > Carlito syrichta. The sequence goes on from NW_007254006.1 coordinate 191,912, forward strand.
TAGAGTCAAAAGCCCAACTAAATTGTGTTTGAAAGGGATCAAGAAGACTGGAAATGAGACAGTTGGTAGTGACAGATCTTTTAAGGTAACTTGAAATATGTAAGGAACCTTATGATTTTTAGGGGGCTAGGCACCAGTAAACCATAAATATTTTTGTTATTACTATGTTGTTCTAACATGGAAGTGTTTCTCAGATACTACATTGGCCTTACGAGAGCTAATCATCAAGGTGTAGGTACCTCTCAAAACTGTTAGGAAGGGGTTGAGTCAGCAAAAGTCTGTATCACTTACAGCTTCTCTAGAAGAAGTGTAGGGCTTGCCAGAGTTTTTTTTTTAAACAATAACAACAGAAACAACCATAATAGCAACAATCAGTAGCAGTAATTTAGAGTTCTCATTCTGTGCTAAGCATTATAGTAAGTATATTTCATGGATTTTTTTTTTGTTGTTGTTTAAAGATCACAACCCAATGAGGTAGGCATCACATTTATTTTTATCTTACGATAAAAACTTTGTAGCTTACAGGCAGACCTGTAGTCCTTCAGAATGTTTGATGAGACCCTGAATTTTATTGCTTTTTCCATACAGGCATTATTTCAAGATGCTGCCAAAGAGCAATGGTGTGGAGAGATTTTTAAGAAGTGATATAGGGACTAATAAGTTTTCCCCAAGTGCTAATATGTGGATTGAGACCTCACTCTTCCTTCCTATTTTATTTCTCACTCAAATCTCTTGGGAATGCAGGTGTCATTTTTAGTGGAGGCTGCTAGGCCATTAATAAACAAAGCATGGCATCTGGTAGGGCCTTGTGTGGATTCCAGAAGAGACTGTTTGTCCTCATGGTCTGTCTCCTCTTTGATGCCTATGGCTCTTCTTGCCCCTTGTACAGTGAAGGACTTGATTTGTTCGGAAGGAAGCAAAGTGCAAAGTGAGGTCACTCTTTGGTTCCTGCTAACTCTTAAGACCTTAACTTTTAGAAACATTTCAGAAATGTTTCCTAAACATTTACAAGAAACAAGAGGTATTTTGATAGGCTTATAAACTTTATTCAGTTTTAACAAACACTGAAGTTACTGATTTACTATACCAATAGGAATTACATATTGTGCTATAAAGTCAAAGGCCAAAATAGTTCGGATAGCTACGGGGCCTTAATTAAGACTTCAGTGTATGTTGGAGTGTGGGGGAAAGTAACCCTGCACAATCTATGGTCTATTCTTTAAAAACAGTTTGGCTACTCAAGTTCTATATTTTTAAAAAAAGAGCCTTTATGGAAAACTGAGAGAACCTTGGATTCATTAGCGTCAATTGTATGTTCTCATGCATAGCAGATGGTAAGGGCCAGGTGAATAAATATGAGTTGGCGATGGCCTTCAGAAACCAGGGGTCTGTTTGAAACCTGTCAGGGTGACAGTGTTTTGTACAGTAGCTTTAACCATTGAATGGAATTAAGTACTCATTTTCTCCTCTTTCTTTCTGATTTCCCCTGTCTCCCTATATTACATAAACACACATACATTTATACTGTTTCATATGGTATCCCGTAGTATAATGTTCTCTTTACTAGCATTTCAATGCATTCTTTGGTTTGTTTATTTGTCTTTTCTTGCCTTTATTATTTTATTATTATTGTTCTGAATGGAACCACATCTGTAGGTACTGTGTGGTTTTTTTTTTATGAGTTGGAGTCTCACTATGTCGCCCACACTGGAGGGCAGCGGCCGCTTCCGGCCACCGCAGCCTCGACCTGCTGGGCTCTGGCGATCCTTCCGCCTCAGCCTTCCAAGGAGCTGGAACTACAGGCGCACACTACCACGCCCGGCTAATATTTTTAAAAAATTTATTGTAGAGATGAGGTCTCGCCTGCCCAGGCGGGTCTCGAACCCGCGGACTCAGGCAATTCACTCACCTCAGCCTCCCAAAGGCGCGGGATTACAGGCTGAGCCACCGAGCCTGGCGGTACTGTGTGTTTTTTGACACTTTTCCAAATGATTGCCTTGGACTTCAGATCCTCTACTAACCCAGTAGGAACAAGACCAGAAAATGAGATGTTTAAGAAGTCTTTCTATTTATTTTTATTCTGAAAAGTTTTTGGAGATCTAAACAATTAAAAGTGTCAAGGAAATAAATAAGCTGTGTGTAATTATGGTTTCCATTACATAATCCTTAAGGGATTTTTCATGAGTTGTTAAATGTATATTATGAAAATTATAAAATATTCTTTTACTACCATTAGTTCATTCTCCTCATTTTTTTCTTCTGCTTTCTTTTCTTTTCCTTGTCCTTCTTCCTTTTCTTCATCTTATTTTTAATTGTAGATATAGCTACCCTGTTCTTTTAGATTTAGTTAACAGACTCCTGAATTTAAGGTGTCTGGGATAAAAGCCTCCCTAAAGTTGCAAATACCTTTGCTCTTTCAGCACAATCCTATTTCTTTTGACTCTTGATATTGACCAAACACATTTTCCAGCACATTTAATAATTATCTGAAGTCCTTTCATATGAGATTTACTGTTTTGTGTAGGTGTGTGTCTACTCCCCTAGAACTTCCATTGATGGGACATGCATAATATTGTAGAAGGATCCCCGGGGTTAGAGTTTCAGAACTTGGATTCGAATCTCTTCTCTGCCACTAATTAGGTGCCTGACCTTGGGCAAGTCATTTATCCTTTCTGAGCATCTGTTTCTTTATCCATATAATGAAGATAATAATATCTAGCTCATATATTTGTATTCATTAAATGAGATAGATTCAATAGAATGAAAGTTCACTGTAAATTGTAAAGTTCTAGTTAATATTTACATATAGCCTGTGATCATAATAGCAATAATAATTGGAAAAAAATTTCTCTTGTTGGAAACTAGAATTTTTCATGTAACACAGACTTTTGTAGGTGGTATGATAGAGTTAGACGACAATTTATTAACCAGCTTCTAAGTCGGAACAATTAAATTGTTTTGGACTATCTGGGTCTATAAGTAGCACTGCAACTGGTGCACTTATGCATACATTATTTATCTCCATTTCTGAAAATCTCTTTGGAGTTTGGCTCCAGAAGGTTAATCACTTTTTCATATGACTGCTGTTGCTCTGGGTTCCTGCCTTGTCAGTGCAGCTGCCCTGCTCTTTGGAGAGTTCGTTTTTTTCCTTTGAGTTTTCTCTGAACTTCAGAAGAACCTCCAGAAAGACCTGGGCATGAATGGGATTGCAAGAAGCACACATGAGCTTTGTGGTTGGTTGTTGGATGGCGAAGTTGGGCTAATAATGCCTCTTGGCTCTGGAGGATCTTAGTGTAGGATAGAATGAGCCAAACAGGAAAAAGAGAGGTGCTGCTTGGGGTCTCTGGGTGTATGTTCCTGCCTAGAATCCCCGTTGAGGTCCCCAGGGGTCTCCCCAGCTGTGCCTTACAGGATTACAATTGAATTCTCGACTCAATCTCTGCCAGAGAGCAACTCTGTCTGCACTGCCCCCACAACCCAATGTTGTCTCCAAAGTGAGGAGTTGGGGGCAGCAACCCTCCAGGCTGTTAGCAGCTCTGTGTTGGAGTGAATGGCCTGTGAAATGTTAGAGAAGACCCGAAACCCTCCTCCCTAGGTGAATATCACCTTCTTCCTTTGGATTTTATAAAGAAACTGATCCTCTTTGCCTGAATGGAGCCAAATAAACGGGAGTCTCAAAGGAGGTTGATGGCTCAGCCATAGAAGTCCCACAGCGACGTCTGGTTTTGATGTATTGCTGAAGAATACGATCATGCTTTAGAGAACGAGATCACTTTTGCCAGTTTGAGAGAAAGGTCATGTTTTTAATTTAACTTAATTTCCTACACCAAAGAAAATTTTCAATAGGATATTCGACTTTTGCACCTTTAATGAGACCAGATGCTCTGGGGCCTGCAGCGACGAAGGGAAAACAGATTTTCTAGTTTACACTTCTACCTTGTGCATATTCTAAATTGGGCATGTGCAGTTCCTCTAAGAACGCCATTTCTCATTTGGGATTTCTCTCTCCTTCCTTCCTTATTTCCTCCCTTCCTTCTTTCCTTTTTTCCTTTCTTCTTTCCCTCTTCTTTCTGCTTCTTCTTCTCCTTCTAAGTGTTACCTGATGGAACACGTAATAGGCTAAGCAATGTGCTTAGCGTTTATAAACATATTTAATTTCCATTTTGCAGATGAAGAACTGAAATTTAGTGATTTTGTTTCCTTTATTTATTTATTTTGGGTGGTAGTCTCACTCTGTCACCCAGTCATGGCTTACCACTTCCTCAACCTCCTGGGCTCAGATGATTCCTTCTACCTCAGTCTCCTGAGTAGCTGGGACCACAGGTGTGCGCTACTATGCCCAGCTAACTTTCTAATTTTTTGTAGAGACAAAGTCTCACTATGTTGCTCAGGCTGGTCTCAAACTCTTGGGCTCAAGCAATCGTCTGTTCTCTGCCTCCCAAAGTGCTGGGATTACAGGTGTGAGTCACCATGCCTAGCCAATTCAGTGATTTTTAAATAAGAAGTTTAGTATATATTATGAGGCAATTCATAATCTTTACAATCTTGGACTCTGAAATTAGATCATCTGAGTTCAAGTACAGGTTTGGTCATTTATTTGTGGACTGACTTGGGAAAGCTATTTAACATTTTAATTCCTGGTCTATGTTGGTAGTCTTAAAGTTGCAGTTTTAAATTTATTTTTAATGACAGCAAAGACACATACGAAAAGGCATATGTATAGTTTATATACTAACAAAACAAATGTCTGGTACTTGCTATGGTGTGAATATTTGTGTCCTCACAAAATTCACATATTGAAATTCTAACCTCCAAAGTGATAGTATTAGAAAAGGATACCTTTGGGAGGTGGTTAGGTCATGAGGGTGGAGCCCTCATGATGTGAATTAGTGTTTTTATAAGAGACCCTGAAAAGCTAACAAATTCCTTCCACAATGTGAGGACACAGTGAGAAATCAGCTGCCTGCTACTCAGAAGAGAGACTTCACTTGAACCCAGCCATGCTGGTGCCCTGATTTTGGACTTCCTAGCCTCCAGAATGGTGAAAAATGAATTTATATTTTTTGTAAGTCACCCAGTCTATGGTATTTTGTCACAGATGCTTGACTGGATTAAGGCAGGCCATATGTACACAAGTTTCTCTATGGCATATACATAGGAATGGGATGACCAGAGTTATGCATGTTCAACTTTATGCCCAACTGCTTTCTAAATTTGCTGTAACCCATTTATTCTTGATTGGAACACTAGAGAGTTTTCATTTCTCCTCTTCTTCACCAACACTTCGTACTGTCAGACTTTAATTTGTTTGCCAGTGTGGGCGTAAGTATATCTTACTGTTATTTTGACTAACAGCTATAATTTCCAGCGAGTATGAAGAACTTTAGATATGTTTATAGTTAATGCTTTCTCTTAGATAAAGTGCCTGTTTATTTTGTTTTATTTATTTATTTGTCCAATTATTCTCTTAGCATCTCATTTTCTATTTATTAAGTGGGGAACTGTTCTGGAGGTTTTGAATCACAGAGCTCTATGCTAAGACATATTTTGATGTGGCTAACTCCACACTTCTATATGCTGTGTTTCTTTCTTTGAAAAATGCTTGTGTATCTCAGAGATTGATGCCAGCTCAAGGCCCTGTTTCTTAGATTAACACACAGAACTGTATAGAAAAGGTCTTTCTTGGAATAGCCAAAAGTAATTTTCTGACTCCAGTTGATAATTTAAAGATTCCTAACCAGACATGGTGGTTTATACTTGTAATCCCAGCACTTTGGAAGGTCGAGATGGGTGGATTTCTTGAGCCTAGGAGTTTGAGACCAGACTGGGCAACACAGCGAAATCTTATCTCTACAAAAAAAAAAAATTCAAGAATAGTGATGTGCTTCTGTAGTCCCAGCTACACAGAATGCTAAAGCGGAAGGATCACCTGAGCCCAGGAGGTTGAAGCTATCTTGAGCCCTGATCATCATGATACTACAGCCTTGGCCACAGAGTGAGACCCCAACTTAAAAAAATTCTCATTGACAATTAAAAATATATCTTTTTTTCTTCTTTTATATTCCCTCTGACATTTATAATCTGGACACATATTTATGACTGGTCAGAATCTAGATATTTTACTTAAAGACATATGGGGATATCTCTCTTCTTTGTCTGCTAATCCTACCTGGTAGTGGAATTAAAAAAAAAAAGATACACAGCTTAAGAAATAAAATTTTTCTTTTTCTACAAGTCAAATATATGATCACAACTTACTTTTAGGATCATTTATTATATGCCTCTTTATTTCTGTTTCTAACTCATATTTCCCTTTAGATCAATGGTTTCAAATGTAACAATAAAATAAAATAAATAGAATAAAATAATTCTTCAAACCAGTGCACCAACCAACTAACCAACTAACCAACCAATAAAAAACAAAAGTTAACCTACACAAAGGAACCTCAATAAGCATGAGCCAATCTAGTATTATCCTATGACTTAAACACAGATGTAACTAAAATTTCTTGCACAACTGCCAATGTTTGTTCCTACTCCAATACCTTGTCTTTTATCAGATCAGAAATCTCTGAATCAAAGAGGAAAAATATAATAGGAAATCAGAAGGTTTGAGGTTTGGCTACTCATTAAGCATCCAGTCATGCTCTGATCCAATAATGCTCAGAACTGTGGAGCCAGGTCTGATGTCAAGGTTCAACTTAGTATAAAATTGTCAAATGGCTATATGAAAACTTTTGCATCACCCATGGGGAATAATACATGCTTGTGGGTGGTGACAGTTGTAAAAATCTCTTGAAATCTCTTTGTCTTTGCAGAGAGTTCCATGGTATGAAGTTTCTTGTTTCTGGTTCCTACGGGCCTCAGAACAAAGCTGGAATCAGGTCAGAAAATTGGGCCCAATTTCCAAAAGACTGGGTTATCAAACTCACTCTCCCAAAGGAAGCATATGCATATACTGAAAGTGACACTACTTGCAAGGGCACTTGGCTTCCCCAGAAAAGTTATGACAGATGGTTTTGGAACTGATAGCCTCTATTTTATTCCTACAGGGTTGACTAGGCTGGAGCTGGGATAGCGGGGAGTATGTATAGGTGGGTTGAAGACAGTGAACCAGAATGTTTGAAAAGCACACACATGTGTCTTTAACTTCATGGTATAACATTTCTGGAAGTTCTATTGAATCCTCTTAAAGTTGGAAATAGAAGCATTCACAGCCCAATGACCTCTTCAACCAGAGCAGTTGGCTGATCTCTTTGCTACACATTTTGCCTTCAGGTAAAATAACATTTTAACAGAGGGTTCCAATATTTAAAAAAGGAAAAAAGTGAAAACCCTTGATTCATAGCATATTAAGGAGGTAGTAATGATTGTGAGGATATTATGTAAATGGTGACAGAGGCCTTGAGGGGCCAGTGTTTCTTACCATGCACAGTCATTTCTTAAAAGTATAAGCATAAGCGTAGTTGGGAAGCCTTTGTACTACATCACCATGGTAAAAATGTTTTAACAAAATATCCTCATGCATAATCTCCATGTTTTTCCAAGACTTTGTTAATTCCTTTCTTTGCTAGTTCATACTACTACTCCCATCATTTCTAATTCACTTTCACACCCAAATGCTTGTGACCCTCTGTTATGCTGCATTGACCAGTCATTCCTTCTTGCTTGTCTCATCTGGTCCCTTGGAAAAATCAAGTTAGGTTATTTAGGGTAGCTTATTTGCCTATGTTTGTTTTTCTACATTATAGGTCAGTGCTTCTGAAGCTTTAGTAAGCATCACCCGGAGAACATTTTAATACACAGATTCCTGGGGCTTCTTCCCAGATTGTAAGTGGGGAAGTGGGGTCAGAGAATTTGCATTTCTAGAAAGATGCCAAGTAATGATCATGTGACTAGTGTGAGGGTTTAATTTGATTAGTGATATTCTAGATGGCACTTTCAAAACCAATACAATTCATTTGCTTTTTTAGTATAAAACATGATAACTTTAAAATTAGTTTTGTGGTTTCAAAATAAATAATATTTTATATCATTTGAATCATTTTTATCCACCAGTTCTTCTCCCTAAGTTGTTGGCTTTTTGAGGACCAACTCTTACACAGATTTTTATCCATTGTACAGTCAGTTCACATACTCAGGAAGTATATGTTGATTGAATGAAAAAGGAAGGAAAAAATGATCAGTTGATGGAAGCTCGCAGCACTTGGGACTCGAGGCTCACCCCTCACATCCTTGTGCCACATTTCATCCAGACCCTGGAAGTTGTGATCTCCCTCACTTCCTGCTGCAATTCACTGGCAGCCTTGGGACCACCCTGCCTTAGGCTGAGAAGTGAGAAATTCTGAAAGCAATCGAACACTGTAAATTTTCACAGCAGTTCAGCGGAAAGCTGTTGGGCACAGATGTTTCTGTAATTGTGATATGCTGGGAACATTCTCTGGCTCCAAGCACCGAGGGCCTGAGCCTCATTCTTCCACCTAGGTGCCTTGGTGGGCAAGTCTCACTATAGTGAGACTATAATGGGAACCAGGTGGCAGCATGTGCCTGTCTTAAAAGAGCTGAGTGAGATTCATGTCCCAGGCCCAGTCCCTCCTTCCTTCCTACCTCAGCTCATTCCTTGGGGATCTGGCTTTGGTGGTGGCAGAACCCCACTGCTCACTCCAAAGTGGGGTGGTTCTTGGCTTCTTGGTTAAGAGGGGAATGAAATCTCATGTTTGGTGCTGGATGGAGCCACGGAGGCCTTCCAACTGCTGTTTGATAGCCTGTAAGAAAATAACTTGGGAAAGGCTTGGGTGGTTTGAAAGATTGTGACTATTCCAAATGACCTCCAGGTGATCAGGGTCACTACCATCATTCTGAAATCCACAGCAGGATTTGGAAACTTGTGACATATTTCTTCCAAGCTGGACTTTTTTTTTTCCTGATCTATTCCTGCTTTTAGCAAGAGATAGCTCATTTGCTTCAGGACTCTTCCTGCTTGTGAAAATTGAAAAAGGCTATGAATAGCACAGAGGGAAACATCTGCCACTGTTTGAAATGCATACCACAAAACTGACAAAAGTTCAATGAACTTGGAACAGTTTTTATGAGTGTTTCCAGGTGGAGGACTCTAACCTGTGCATACTGTAGCCAAAAGTATAAAGAGGATGAAGGGTGAAGGATGCAGATCTGTAGCACTGGAAAGAGGAAACAATGGGACATCAGATATTTTTTGGGAGGACACAAGCCCTGGTTAGTGCTCTAGTTCTAGTAACTCAGACTGAGCAACAAATGCTATTCTGCTGTTTACAAGACATTTGCTTAACACGAGCTGTTAAAAAACCTGTTTTTATAAACCCTAGTATAACCATCATGTCTCAGTTTTATCATCTATGTGTAACATTATCTATACAACTGTGAAACAAAACAAGTTTACTCTAAACGGCATTCACAAATCTTCAGGAGATCCAGGAGGAATGTCTACTTCTACTTGTAGCTTTTATGTAGGACATGTTCTATGTTGAAATATGTGTGGTTAACTCTATCTTTGGTTTCCAGTATTCACCATGCGGTTGTTAAATAAAACAAACAACAACAAAAACTCCCTAGCTTGTTGAATCTATAATCTCCATAAGAAAAAAAGTCCTAATAGATATATTTGCTGTAATTCATTGAGGCAATTGGTAAAATAAAACCAAAAGAAGCTTCCAAAGGAAAAAATACACAGATAAACTATTGGAACTAATAAGAATGTTTAATGCTTGCCAGATCACAAATCAACTTAAATATATTTATCATTATTTTTACCATTAATAATAAACTATCAACTAAAAAAACTTAATAAGAAAAGATAATACCAGCTGGGCTTGGTAGCTCAGCCTGTAATCCCGTGCTTTGGGAGGCTGAGGTGAGTGGATCGCCTGAGCCTGCGGGTTCGAGACCTGCCTGGGCAACTTGCGAGACCTCATCTCTACAATAAATAAAATAAAATAAAATAAAATAAAAAAATTGGCCGGGCTTGGTAGCGCGTGCCTGTAGTTCCAGCTACTCGGAAGGCTGAGGCGGAAGGATAGCCGGAGCCCAGCAGGTCGAGGCTGCAGTGGCCGGGAGTGGCCACTGCACTCCAATCTAGGTGACAGAGTGAGACTCCAACTCAAAAAAAAAAAAAAAGAAAGAAAAGATAATAACCCTCATAATATCAATAAAACTATAAAGGATCCAGAAATTAACTTAATTAAGCATACACAAGGTTTATATGGAAAAAAAGTTAAATTCTGTTAAAGTATATACAAGATAATTTATTTAAATAGAGAGACATTCCTTGTTATTTTATAGAATAACTCAATAATACCAAGCTGTTTTCTCTCAAAATTGATTTACAAATGCATTATAATTCCATAAAAAATTCTAGTGAGAAGTTTTGAAGAACTTGATAAATGCATTCTAAAAATTAGAATTTTTAGGAGCATAAATAGCTAACTTGGCCTTAAAAAAATAGAGAGAAGGGGGTATATTTTTGGCCTGATATTAAGACATATTGCAAAGTATGATATTTATATAAAATAAAAATATTTCAGTGGAACAGAATAGAGAATTCAAAAACACATATATCTATATCTCTATATCTACATCTATATCTATGTTTATATATCTACATATACCTTATCTACATCTGGGAACTTAATATTAAAGAAAACTGGCACAACAAACCAATGCAGGTGGGAAAAAAAAAGTAGCTTAATAGGTGGATTAGAGAAAACTGCTCCACAATATTTTTTTAAAAATAGATCTGACAACATACAAAGGTGAACTTCTGATGGATTAAAGACTCAGATATGGAAGGAAATGCTACAATTTTCATTGAAGAAAATATAGGTGAATATTTTTGAAGACTGAAAGAGAAATAAGATAAAAAACTTCTTAAATAAAACTTGTAAAATGCATTAAGCAAAAAATTGATAAACTTGATCATGTCAAGTTTAAGAAAATCATAAACAAAGTCAATAACACTTGAAAATTTAGATAATATTCTTGCAATGTCTAACATAAATAAGATATTAAAGTCTAGGACATAAAAATAACTCTTGGAAATTAATATGTAAAAGAGAGGAACCACAGTAGACTAATGAGTTAAGGATATGTTTAACTAAATTACCTAAGTAAAGCTCTAGAAGTCTAACAAGTAAGTGAAGAGATGAAAGTTGTGTGCAAACTAAACAATAATGAAATATGACTTTACACATGCTATTCTAGCTAAAATTATACAATTTGATAATGCCAAATGTTGGGGTTGGGGAGGGAATGCAGGCATGTAAAGTAACCCTCATGCCCTGCTGAGGAAAGAGTAGATTGATGCAGACATTCTAAAGAGCTGTCAAATTAAGTATAAACCTACTCTGTGAACCAGCACCAAAAATGTTTGCACATATTCGTGGGTGACATGCAACAGGACGGGCATTGCAGCATTATTTTTGGTGAAAGTTTTTGGAGACAACCTGGTGTCAATCACTGGAAGAGTGAATTCTCTAGATCTCACTTCCCTTGGAGTTTGAAAGTTGAAGTAGTCCCTTTGTTTTGATTAAACATTGGACTTGTGGCAAAGGAAGACCCAAGAAAGAGAAACTGAATATACTGATAATTTGGATATGATAGAGACTTAAATGGTCAACTTGAATGTTAAGAAGAAAAGTGACAGTGTTTTGGTGAAGTGGGTAATACCAGTTACACAACCAAACTTTGGTATGTGAGCAAACCAGCTAGAGTGCCCATTGTGCCAGACATTCTGATAGATAATAAGATAGTTTCAAGATGCCTAAAACATGACTTTCTCCAGGAGATCACAATAAAATGGTTTTGTCAAGTGCCTTGGGGCTTGCAAAGATCTACTTATTTGAGATTGAGGAGAATACGACATTTAATTGTGACCATTGTGGAGCTTTGTACTTGATGCTCAGAGATGGCTGGGAAGGTTGCTTGCCACTGCACTGCTAAGGTCCTGCTGTAGCCCATGATCAGGGCAATGATGGAAGAACAGATCTGACAGAATTATCCTTCTGGGAAAGACGAGCTTTACCTTGCAGAAACCTCAGCAATTCTCTTTTTCTTTGGTATGTTTGCTCTCCTCTTGCCTGTTAGAACTGTGTTTACGTATTGCCCAACCCTTCTCATTAAAAATGACAGAGATAATGGGGTTCTAATGAATCACTCTCTGAGCATCTAAGTCACAATAATCAATTACAGCTCCTTGTCACTAGGACAATGATGTCTGTGAATTGGTGATCTTTATGTAAGCTTGTTAAGAGATCCATTAGCAGCAGGAGTGGACTCCCTCCTTTGATATTCCATCAAAAAGCAACTTGCCTTCACTCACAGTGCTTGAGGTTTTGAATCACAGATTGGCAGCAGGGAGTAAAGAGGACATCTGAGATTCAAAAACTTCTGCCTGGGAGAAGGTATTAGCATTGAGAGGTGTTTCCTTTCTTCACATTGCGGGAAGAGCTAAGATGTTTAGGGCTTTGCTTTCTTCCTCTTCCTAAGGGATCTACTCTTGCAAATGCATGGTATTAGATATTAGATTAGATGCAGGGATTATATAGATCTGGTAGCAGTGTTGAAGTGGACTCAGAACATTATCTTGCTAGAGTAGTAGTAAGTAGCCAAGGGTGGAGGAAAAATTAGGATCCTGTTCAAAGAAGAAATCCCCTTGGAGTTGAATATAGGAGATAAGTTCTCCAGGAATTATATAAGTGAATGGGCCAGTCAGCTGTTTTAAATTGGAAAGTGATAGGAAAACATAGAAAAGAGGTGTCTGGAATTTCCATTAATGAAGAGGGGATCTTATATTGTGATGTGTGTTCAAAGCACAGCATTGGGGTTGATACCTCTAAGCAGCAGTGCCTGAGCATGCTTGTCTTTCTACTTGGTCTTGGTCTGCTGTAGAGTCTGGCGTGGATACTACCATCTCCCCTTCTTTGGAAGATCTCACTGCAGACTTTGGGAGGAAGGTACTGTAGGTAAGTTTTTTTCTACAGAAACCTGTATTCAGAGGAATCCCAGGAGAGTGATCACGGGGATACAAATGTCCTTCTTGGACTTCCAAGGTGTGTTGTTAACTTTTCCTAGTTTTTGTGACAGTCAACCTCTACCTTCTCTGATTCTTCATTTGAGCTCTATTCGGTCCTCTGTATCAATCCCCATGGAAGCAAGAAAAATCAAGTGAGCCTGGCAGTTTCCTCCCTCCACCCCACCTGATGAGGGTTTGTTCTGGGAGACCATCTCAGGTCTAAATTAGGCTCCCCAGAGATAACTACTGGGCTTCTACGTCTCTCTTCTCTAGGCAGTAGTGCTCCATCTTTGGTCCTAGTTACTGAATGCCTAAATGGCCAAGCCTGTGTCTCATTTAATAAGTGTAACAACCCAGTAAACATATAGCACCCCGACCTTAGAGATAAGAATACTCAGGTTCAGAAACGTTAAATCATTTGCCCAAGGTCACACATTTATACTAGTAAATGCTACAGCTGAGGTTTTGTCTCAAGTCCATTGAACTCTAAATTTTCTGCTTCTTTCTACTACTCTTAAGCTATTTTATAGTATGAACTAAGTATTTTATTTCTTCTTATCTTGAACAGTTAGATCGTTCACCAGTTCCTCACCAGGGGCTTCTTTGGCTTTGTATCTGCTCTATACAGAAAGAAACTTTTAAAAGAAGCCAACTGGCTTATGCTTCCAGCGCATGCCAGTATATGGAATCAAATGGCAAATATTAGTCGATGTTCTTAGTTGGGGATTTTTAAACTGAAGGAATTTCTCCCTTAGAGATTATGCAAATTTAATTTGTTCTTCAACATGTTTGCTCATTTTTTTGGTGCAGATTTCAGAATAAAGCTTTTCCTACCATTGCTGTCTAATTGAAGAGTGTCCTCATTGCAAAACAATTGGTTCCAAAGAAACACTATCATTTATAAAACCTTGTTTCTGTGACCAAGACTTCTTTTTCTTTGGAAACTATAGAATAAAAACAAAATATTGAAATAAATAGGATGCTGAGGGGGATATAAACCAGCAGCTGTTATCATCCATTCCAAATTTTCATGTTAATAAAATTAACTTCATTGTTATTATCAACTGTCTTTATAATTAGTAAATGCAGTAATTTACTAATATAAACTGATTTAAAAAATCTAGGTGTTAAGGTTCAATGTCTGCTCGTGTGGTGTGTGTGTGTGTGTGTGTGTGTGTGTGTGTGTGTGTGTTTGAGTCAGGGTCTCACTTTGTTGCCCAGGCTGGAGTGCAGTGACATGGATCACAGCTCATTGTAGCCTTGACTTCCTGGGCTCTGACTACCCTTCTGTCTCAGTCACCTGAGGAGATGGGACTCAGGTGCGCACTGCCACTTCCAGATAACTTTTAAAATTTTTTGTAGAGATGAGATCTTGCTATGTTGTCTAGGCTAGTCTCAAACCCCTGGGCTCAGGCAATCCTCTTGCTTTTGCCTCCCAAAATGCTGGGATTATAGGCATGAGCCACTGCATCTGACCTAATGTGTGTTTTATTTGTATTTTATTTTTTTATTTGTAAAAGGAGTTCATCTAAAATACTTGCAAAACACTGCATAGATATGCCCTTATTTCCCCTTCACTTTCACTACTCCTAGTTTCATTGACACCTCCCTGCTTGCTCCAATCTTCATAGCTTGACTTCCTGGATTCAGGGATTTTGATTCCCTTCTTGTTACTTTGAGTCTTGCATAAGGCTTTCAGGTTGGCAAATCCCAGCATCTGCCATTTTCTAAAGTCAGGACTCACTTTATCAGCCCACCTTTGCAGAAGCAATTTCTTTTGAAGCTAAACCTGCGGATGAATCCTGAGCTGGACCCCCACTTGGGAGGTGTGGACTGTCTAACTCTTCATTGGTAACTGCCTGAGGGCACCATCTAGGGGCCCCAGAGATGAGTGCCTAAGGTTTGTAATGTTCTTGCTCACACATGACAAGTCTGCATGCATGTTGAGAAGCAGGCTTCTTGGCAATGGCACCCACTACCCAATCATTTTTTGGGCCATTTAAACCACAAAACTTTTCACTTTTCAAATAAGGCAATATTGGAGGAAACACAGAGTTCCTGACTCTCTGCCACGCACTGTGCTAGGTGGCTTCTCATGAACTTTCTTTTATTTATTTTTATTTTTTATTTTTGCTTCTGGCTTGAACTAAGTGGAATAAACAAAACAAAGAACCCATTAGAGTGCACTTGTGAGATGGGATTGGAGAAGTTTGCTTTTATAAGGGAAGAAGTAAAGGGAAGTATTTGCCACAGGGTAGGGATTTATTTACTCTTCTGGTGGTTCTCAGATTACACCTTAGGGCCCCAATGCCTTTGCAAGTCCCTGAAGGATTCTGTGTACATGGGTGGATTCATTGGCCCTTTGAACAGAGCCAGGAGGATGATTTCTGTAAATGTCCAGGCACCCTCGTTTGTTGAAAGTACATACAACATGAAAAGACATGATCTCTCTTCATCAAGAAGCTCACATGCTGGCTAGAAGAAAGGAATGACATGTAAAAGATCGTTAGAGATGTAGACAATTGTGCACCACGCAAGTCATCAGAGCCTGGGAGAAAGAATGGTTCCTGCAAGCTGGAGGTCCAGGAAGCCATTCAGAACAGTAGGGCAAGTCTGTGGCATGTGTGATGGGATGCACGTCCCATGCTACTTTATGTAATGTGGGGATGGGCAGAGGAGATAGTGTGAAGGTTTATTGTAAGCCATAAGGACATTAAGAAAATGATGGTATTTAACTATTCTGTGACTCCATTTCTTCCTTTATAAGTGGGACTAATAGTAGTGCCCACTCATTGGGTCTTTGTAAAAATAAATAAATGAGATTTTTCACTTACAGTGCTTAGCTCAGTGGGTAGTGCACAGCAGGACTTTAGTACATGCAATTTTTATTATTACTAAAAATTTTTGGTGTCTCATGACTTACTTGCTGTGAGACCCTGTGGCTCCAACTCTATATTCTCCTCAATGATTCTCCTGACTTCAAGGTTTTCAACCTCCTTTCAGTTTCACCTCTTGTTGCCCTCTGCCTGATTCTCTTCTCATTTTTTTTTATTGTCTTAGCTCATGTCTTTGGGTTTGGCCATGTCATATGTGAGTAGTCATTTTATTAGAGGCTTCCATTGGGTCTGTGCTGCCTCATGTCCCAATCATCCAGAACTACTTGCAGGAGAAAAAAATACTTTGAAGGGGGACGTGGGCTTGACATGTTGGGCGGGTAGATCTTGGTATTGTGCTGTTTACCTCTCATAGCCTGAACTTTACAAACATTTGCCAAGTTCCAATCTATGTACAATTGCATACTAGATGCTGAGAAGACACATAGGCAAGAAATATATACTTCTTATGAGACCTGTTCATCAGGAAGTGATTTGGGGATGAAGAAAACAAAGTGCCCACTTGATTATAACATAGGTTAGCTTCTGAGAGCACAGTGAGGAGACAGGCTGTAGAGGTCAAGGGTGGCTCGAAGGTTAGTGGATCAGAAACAGGCTCATGGAAAAAGAGACCCTGGGTGAGGGCACTGGGTGTTTTTCAGGCAAATGGCGGCAAATGCACAAGATTCTGTGCTAAATGCTTACATTATTCCTTATAATATGCCTATAAGTATTGAAATTATGCATCTGAAAAAAATGAATGCTCAGATAGGTGAAGTGAATTGCCATAGGTCATACAATACTAGTAAGTGGGAAAGGAATGATTCAAACCAGGTAAGAAGGTTCCCACAATGAGAATAAGGACATGAAGGGAAGAGATTGCTAAAGCCCATTACATAGAGACAAGCCCTCAGTGTGCCTGCTAAGGAGTGTGTGTAGAGGGGGAAGGACTAGAAAGGGGCTCTGCAGAAGACGATGGCGGATCCTGAACCCCTGAGTAGATTGGGGTCAGACCAGAATCTTCACATGGGAATGCTATAATGGAAACTAACTTGTTAACCTCCACAACAACTATGCCAAACAGACTCTATTATTTCCATTTTATAGTTGGCAAAACAGAAGCTCTTAGAAGTTGCAATGCTTATTTGGGATCTCAGAACTAGTAGGAAGGATCAGAGGCAGAGTTTCAACCCAGACAGCTTGACTTTGGGTCTGTACTTTCAACCACCATCCTGTGTGGGCTCCCCCTTCTATTTTTTTCACTGAGCAAACTCTTCCTTATCTGGCAGAACTCAGATCAGATGTTTCTTCTATGACATTTTCCTTGATTATTCTCCTTCACCTCCTAAGCCACTCAGTCAGATGGGTCACTCCATAGATAGGGCTTTGTTCAGTTCTATAATAGCATTTAGCACCTCTCATTAGAGTTTGTTTTTTAAAGCTCTGTTATGGACAGCTCCGTGTTTGTATTCCCCTGAAATCCATATGTTGAAGCTCCAACCTTCAGTGTGGATATATTTGGAGTTAGGGACTTTTTGAAGGTTCGATGAGATCATAATTGTGGGACCCTGTTTCAATAGGATTTGAGTCCTTATAAGAAGAGGCACCAGAGAGTTCACTCTCTCTTTACCATGTGAGCATATGGCCAGATAGAGGCCATCTGCAAGCCAGAAAGAGAACCCTCACCAGAACTCGTCTCTGCAGGACCTGGATCTGGTATTTCCTGGCCTCCAGAACTGTGAAAAAATAAACTTCCATTTTTAAACCTCTGAGTCTAGGGTATTTTGTTATGGCGGCTTGTGTAGACTAATACAATCCCTTTCTTCCCTAAATGGGTCCTGCTTCTGGAATATGAGCTACTAACTGGCAGAGAGATCTTCGCTGTCAGTGGTCCTGTATTCTCAACCTCCAGCATGGTGCTTACTGATCAAATGCCTGGTAGGCAGCTTTTGGGAAGAGTGTGTGGAATTGTGCTTTATTGCATTCTTACTAACAGGGTCCCAGGATTCCACAGCTACACGTTGACCTAGAGTTTTCTCTTCCTTCCCTGCCCATGTTCACCTGTGCCCTGGGATCCCTGGGAGGCTTTGGAGGTAAAGTTGTCTTTTATGCATACAGCTTCCATGGACTGCTGATTTACTAGTTTCTTGCTGAGGTTTTGGCGGCCTGCTGTCTCCTCTGGCCCTTGTAAAGTGGCCCCCTCCCCTTCTCCCTGAGCTAGCAGCCGCCCTGCTAACTTCCTGGGCAGAATTTATGACAGGGATTCATCAGATTAGAAGGGATGGGACATGGTCCTTCCTCCACCATGTGCAGAATGCAGTTGAACAGCATTGCAGGCCCCTCTGCCTGCTGAGCAAGCCCACATGGTAATGCTTGGCATAGTCTGACTTGAGAAATCATTTGGAAGTATTTTGATTTGATGAAAAATAGCTGAAAAATGTTGGAGCTGAATATAAATTTAACTCTTTCAGGTGCCACTTGGGCTCATGATTACCTCCTGCTAGGGTCTGGAAGCTCCAAGTGGTGCCATTTTACAACAATTTGCTTGCTATTAGGATCTAAAAGCAGCCTTGGACTTCAGCCCAACCTCCACTTCCTCTTCTAAAATTGGAATATTCTCCCACAATCCTGAAATGCACTCATCTACTCTCCACTTGCTGAGGGTTGGTGAGAGGAGCTCACAGCTGCCATCCAGTCATCCCCTCTCATTATTCAACTGTGTTGCTTTGTAGAAAGTTCTTCAAAACTTGAAAAGCTTTTACCTCCCTCTGGCTTTTGGATCCACTGGTCTTACTTTTGCCATCTTGGGGAAGACTAAGGCAATAAAAAGATCTGCTCCATGTTTCACACAGCAGCTTTTCACATATTTGAAGAGAGCAGTGTTTCATTCATCAGAAGTTCATCGAGGGGGCTGCTTTTCTGCGCAAGCAGGTGCAGTGTTGAGCATGGGACTACTGCATGTGATTTTGCAGTTGTGTGCTACACAACTCTAGGGAGCTCCACTCACAAAGACCATAACCTGTATAATCACATGAGGCTACGCTGCCTGTCTCTTCCCCTTGAGTTGCTTACAGATTACACAGGGATCATCAGTCTTTTACCCAACTAAACCTTTTTGGCTTTCTGCCCTTTAAGTATAACTGACCATATTGTTCTTCCTCCTCTAACTATTTTCTTATGTCATGATCCTTCTGCACGTATGTAGCCTTCAGGTATAATCTGGCAACATTAGAGTGATGTAGGCCTGTCATCTCCAATTTGGAGTTTGAACTGCTGTAAATATGGCCCTTAGAAATAACTACTTATTAAGTCTTGCTTTGGTGAGTGATTTTCTAGAGATTAACCTGATTTGAAGATCATTGGAATGGAATAAGGGAAAGACATGCCTATCTTTCAGTTATGTCTGCCAGGAGTTAAAGAATAGCTTTATTGATCCTTCTGCTACTTCTGGCATAATATTATTATTCATGCATATATTTTTGTCCCTTATTATATTGTAAGTTTCTTTATTGGAGGGGATGCACTTTATTTAATGCATTTTCAGAGACAGCAAAGTGCCTGGCCCAGGTAACTGCTTGGTAAATGTGAAATGAATGACATCTACTGTGTTCATGCCTCCAACGTACTTGAGGTGGAGATGTCATAATGAAGAAAATGTGGCACCTGCTCTTATAAAGACTTTGACACAGATTTCGCTTAACGTAATCAGTGAATGACTAACTGGTGGGTTTTGAGAAATTGATTTTGGGGGAAGTAGTGCTTACAAGTGTTGCTCACAATCTCTTGGGCTTCTTTGTGCCCCAATGAGAGTATGGCCTGACCAGCAGAGTGAGAGCCTTTTTGGATCTCAATGGTGGTGGGCAACCAGAGAAGAGGAACTTGCAGCAGTTTCTAGAGAGACTAGATTTTTAGGGACCATTTGTCATACTAAGAGGAAAAGGTTTTGCAGGATTCAGCTTTATAATGAGTCTTAGTGTTCTTGGGGGGAGGACAACTATCAATTTTTTGAGGGTGTAAAGATCTGTAGGGGTAAAAGTATGATTAAATTCTCTTGGAGACCACAAAGCCTTCACAAGGTCATCTGCTCAAAGATATGTGTGTTGGCATCTACTTGAAAAAATATCAGACACATTGAAAACATCCAAGTTAAATAATGAGATAGGAAAAAACGAGGAGGGTGAGGCTTTTCAGAGAAAGGAGGAAGAAAGGGAGGATAAGCTCTTAAGAAGGTGTCAATTTTGCCCAAATGCCCTATTTGGGGAAGGCTGACCAGGTCATTGGATCCCAGAAGTGCTTTTCTGATTACTCAGTGTCAACTATAATAGCTCTCCCTCCTCCATTCCTGCTAATTCCTTCCTGGTGCTCCAGAGAGTAGCAGAGCCAGGCCTTGACTTTAGCTCTCCTGTTCTCCAGTCCTGTACTTTTCCACAGCAACACATGTGGACACATTTTTCACTGGTTCACTATTGTATACATTGTGATTTTGTTTATTATAGCTCTGATCTGACATTCCTAATCATTGGGCTGAAGGAAGGCCACTAGACAAAACTTTAATTTAAGCCAACTAAACAAAGCAACCTCAACTTTTGGTATACCATCTCTCCACACCTGTCATTCCCTGCCTTTCTGTTTTGTTCCAGAACGCCTCTAACTCGTTTTTGTGGTATTTTGCAAATTTAACTTGAGGTTGAATTCATAACAATATTTGGAAACTATCTTAATTTTATAATTAAAGATTAAATGACTCATCCAAACTTCTCTTTTTCTCCCCATAAATTATCTGGCAGTAAAACAAATCTCTGCTATTAAGTGGTATTTATTTAATTGTGATTTGCTGTAGAGCTGTTTAAGAGTGGGTCATTAGGTTAAAACCATTGCGCTTGTCCTGGGAGCAGAGGATGTCTTGTGCTGACTTACGTTTGGGTATGCTTTTCTTGACGCTGAGCTAACACAGCCGTGTTTACATTACGCACATTCTCAAGTTGCTGACATCTTTTTTTGTTCCTCCAGAAGGAAAAAGATGCAACACAGACAAATGACTTTATTTGATGTGATAGGTCAGGTCAATCTGGACCAATGGCTGATACTTTCTACTTGAATTAACTACATTGTGTTTCCATATATTTCAAACTTCCTCACCCTCAAACCAAAGTTGAAGAAGAAACCAGCAATTTCAGAAGAGCTGAAGTTTTTGCAGTTTCTCCCAAGAGTCTTTTAAGCTATATAGTGTTTCAGGGGCTAACAAACCAATGGATTTCTTGAACTCTAAGAACACCACCTAAATCCTTGGTTGTCTCCAAATGGGTGGATGTTTGGAAACCCATGTAGAACCTTTTAGAAATGTCAAAATAAGGCAGAGTCTTCAAACGACGAGCACAGGCATAAAGGATAGGGCAAGCAAGGCTCACCACAAAATCCCCTTTAGAGGTTTTCCTTAAATAATTTTTTTAAAGTCTCTCATCTTCTCATTTAGAGCCCTCTTGGTTTTGCATTTGTTAAAAAAGGAAATAAAAGAAATATCACCATATTTCTTAAGAGGAACTGAGCAAGATAGATGGTCTTTGCCCCAGCAGGACACCTGGATGGCAGCCTTATCTAGAGCCAAAATGGGGTTACATATGCCTGCCTGTTTATTTATTCTCCTTCTGTTTGGAGACTTTCCCTGATTAATTACTTTCTAGTAATCGAGGCTGCTAACTAATGTCTCATTTGATTAACCTGTGGTTTGGCCCTCAGTCCCAGAGGGTGGGCTGACCATCCCGCCTGGGGAATGAAGGAGGTCATTGGCCAGGGGTCTCTGGGATGCCAGTTTTGTGCTCGTTTATTTGCTTTAAGTCTTGTTTGCTATTCCTGCTGCAATGACTGGCGACAGCTCCCCCCAAGTCCCATCCAATCTAATTGGCCTGCTGAAACAGCAGTGAACACAAGATTTAAGAAATGTTTTCTTTGAAAACTTCTGGTCCGACAGACACTTTGAGCTCATATTTCACCCTGTTTCAATTGCACACCATTCCCTGGGACTTTCAAGAGAAATATTGTAAGTGAGTCTTACAGGAGAACTGCTGCTTTGTGGTTTGAGGGTGGGTGTGGGAGCTTATGTGCTGAAGATTGGAGGGAAGGCTGTGCTGGGGCAGCCCAGCATCTTCAGAATCTAGAGGCCATGCCAACGTTAACACATCCGAGGAGGTATTCAGTATCAAAGTCACTAATATTTGGCTCCATAAACACGATACTGGTTGCAAAAACAAAGCTAAGGAGCTCATGCTGGTTACTTCAATAAAAGCTGTTTAATTATGAACGTTTGGGAAATGAAGTTACCAACAGGACCAGGAGTGCTGTGGCGTCCCGGTGTTCCTGCCCCAGCATCCCACTGTTAAGCCAGATTGTCCACTCAGCTGAAAAGCCTGACATTGAACAGGGCACGCCCCCAGCTCCGCAGGAGACTACTCATTTGCCAGGAAGTCTCCTTCCTACGGTAGTGGCAATGTTCGGGAACTGATTAGTGATAGAATCATCAAGCTTTATCAGCACCATTCACAGGCCATCCAAGGGTTACTTGGGGTGGTGATCGGAGCTCCCACAAAACCTGCATTTGGTAAGCCAATTGTTTCTAGGTAGCTAGCTGCTCTGTTTTTTCCCCCCCGGAAGTCAGGATTCAGGACTAAGCAAAGTGAAACTGAATTCTGAGTAGGGAGCCAGTGGATCTGATTATGACAGTAATGTTTTCGGAGTCTTTAAATGAGTTTTTCTTAATAACAGTTTAGGAAATATGATCTTAATGCTTCTGTATAAATCTCCTTTCTCTTATGTGGTTATAGCCAGTGATTTTGCATCAAATAAAATAGGTGGAACTATCCATGTAAAAGGCTAATTAACAAAAATCAGAGGTGAATTTGTGAGAAAAGAAATGTAAAGATGTACAAATTGTCAAGGAGTGAACTTTTTTAGAATAGGTGGGTTTTTCTGTATATTGATAATTTTTTCTCTAATAATCAAACATTTTTACATTTTTGATTATTTTTCATAGAATTACTTAGAGCTTTACCTTATTCATTAGCAAATATTGAATAAAGATGAACTGTTATTTATCTGCCCTGATGATTCTCTGCTGTACACAATATAGTGAAAACTTCTTTAGAAATTGCTGAAAGACCTCTGACTGTTACACCCATACACTAGAACACAATAACAATCACTTCATTTCTTATTTGCAAATTGAGGATTATTATAACTGCTTCACAATGTAGTGATAATATCAATGATAATAGATATTATACAGGTGGAAACAAATTAGAAAATATAATGTGAAAAATGCTAGCTATATTTTTTCTGTCTCATGTATTGCAGTTGCTTCTATGAAGATGTTGCTCATAGCACTTATTTTATTTTAGGCGATTTAAGTGAAGACTTGAAGACACCAGCCAGGGTAAAGTGCATGGATATTTGAGACATCTACCTATCGCTGTAGATTTTGCACAAAAAGATCCAGACTATCTTCAAATCCTGGGTCCATCTTTTATAAGTTGTGGGTTCCTGAACAATGTTACTTAAATTTTTTGGACTTTTTAAATTCTGTAAAATAAGAATAATACTGCTTGTATTGAAAGTTTTGTGAGGCCTAAATGTTGCAGACTAGGCACCCAGAAGGATGCCTGGTTTCACTGGGCATTTGATAAATTATAAGTCATTTCTTTCTCAGAGGACTCTTCCTCTGGTAAATTCATAACTGTGTTCTAAATGGTTGAGATTACTGGAATTCTGAATACTAGCAAGTCATTTATGTTTATGGCCATGTGTTTGTGTGTGTGTGCGTGTGTGTGTGTGTGTATTGGGACATGGTGTCATGAAGGTGCTTTATGCTCTTGTAATGACTGAGTTCTTGACTTTAATTTCCCTTTTAACAGAGCTTCTTTTATTGAACAAGACGAAGAGAATAAGTCAAGAAGATATCTTAAGTGTTGGGGCAAAGTTTTGCTACTGCTACTAAGTTTATATGAACCAAGGAATGTCTGCAACCTCATGGGTGGATGATGAGATAGGCAGTGAAAGAGAGAGAACCTGGGGATTGTGGGAGATGGAGAAAGAGTGGGGAAAGGAATTAGTCCGATGTTTTTTAGGGGTACTGAAGTTAAACTTGGGGCCCAGGGCCATTCGCCTGGAAATCATGTGCCAAGAACTCTGCCTTTGCCTAACTTATTAAAAAATGCAAATGCAAGCTTAACATTTTATGCATGGTATACAAAGTTAAAATAACACCTTAAATTCCTCTGTGTATGGATTTGTTTTCTCTACAAATGGTCACAGTTACTGAGAGAAACTTTAGAAAGAAGGTTACTTGAGGTTCACAAGACCCTCTGGGAAGAGCCCACTTAATCAGACCAGCCACTGGGACTTTGAGAAAGACCAGTGTAATGTTGTCACCTGACATTAGTGGGAAAAGGCTGCTGGCTGGCTCCCAGGAGCTGCCTGTGCCATATTAACTGCACATACCAGAACGAATTTGAGGGGACAGAAAAAAGGACCAGACTGGAAATCAAGATGCCTACTTTTTGGTCAAGGCTCTTCTATTATTTATGGTACCTAAGATTATTAATTAACTTCTTTGAGTATATTTTATCATTCGTTTAAAAAAGATAATAATACCAATGTCTTAGAATCACAGGTGGAGATATAAAAAATAACAATACAAAGAACATGAAAGGATTTTGGAAAGATTATAAAATACTATTTGCATTACAAAATGCAAATTAAAGGGCTAATTCATTCTACATAATTTTAGTCACATTTAAATCCTTCCAAACTCTCAACATGGTATAATGAATTAGAACAATGAAGATCATGGGTCATCTCATTCAGGGCTGTAATTTTACATACAGGAAATTTAAGTAGAGAGACATAGAGAAAGGGACTTGTCTACAAAGTAATATGGCATGTTAATGCCAGGGTTAAAACTGGAGCGAATGGACCTGACTCTCCTTAGATGCCTCCTACTTTTTTTTTTTTTTTCATATAACAGTGTACTTCAAAGAGAAGGCACATAATCAGTAACAGTAGAGTGCAAACAAAACAACTTCAGGCATTGCTGAAATTCAAAAAGAATCAGGTGAGGGTGTCAAGAGAATGTAATTTTTAGGCTAGTCTGCCTTTTTGGTAGATGGATGACAAACTCCATCTCCTAGGGATACACACTGTTCTAGGTTCCTCTTTCCATCTTCTGAATTCACATATCGCTGTGAGGTTTTGGGCATGTTCTACAAACAGAACTTTGGGAAGCTGGTCACTGATAGATTTATGCCTTCCCTCCTCATTTGAGAGAAGAAAATGTTACTATGTGAAAAGGCCAGCCTCTAAGGAAGAACTGGCCTTTTAGTGAGGATCCCATGTACATCGTGTGTCTTTTTCTACAAGGGGAAGGGCTCTGAAGAGTAAAACTGGAACAATTTCATATTGATGGTTCTTTCTTTCACTCCACCATTGTTACTCCATAATGGACGTGTGATTTAGCACATCCCCAGTCCAAGAATCCCGGATTCAGGTATCCCAGAGCCCACATCATGAAATCTAATCAGCAGTTGCTGGGCTGTAGAGGTTTATAGAGTAGTTGGTAGATACTTTGACTTATTTGATGCCATTATCAGTAGTATAGTTTTAAATATTTTCCAATTGTTTTCCGCTACATATAAAAATGCAATTGATTTTTATATATTGATCTTGCATTTTTGACTTAACTAAATCTACTAGGTAGTTGTAGTAGCTTTTTCTGGATTTCTTTAGAATTTCCTTCATAGACCATCATTCTTTGTTTGCAAAAAAATGAAAATTTTAATTCTCATTTTTTATGTTTCTTCATCTTTCTTTTCTTTCTTTCTTTCTTTTTTTTTATTTTTATTTTTTGACTTTTAGTATTGGCTAGATTCTCTAATAGAAGTTGTGGGAATGGACATCCTTGCCTTCTTCCAGACTTTAGAAAAAAATGTTGACTATTTCATCATTAGGTAGTATGTTAGTTGTAAGATATTTAGAAGATATTTGTTGTCAGTTTGAAAATGTTCTCTTCTATTCCAAGATGGCTAATTTGTTTTCTAACATGGATCAGTGTTGAATTTCATTAAATAATTTTTCTGATCTATTGAGACATCATGTGTTTTTTGCCATTATTATGTGAGTTGGTAAATCATTTTGATACATTTACAAATGTTAATCTAATCTTGCACTTCTGCATAAACCACACTTGATCATTTTATTTTTATTATAATCTACAGGATTCTTTTGAATAATGAATTTATTTAAGATTTTCAGTCTATGAGGATTATTGGTCTGTAATTTTCTTTTTTTAAGACCTTATCAGATATTTTATTTGGGGTACTGCCAGCATCATACAATTAGTTGGGTGTGTTTCTCCCTTCTTTATTCTCTAAACTTCTTTAAGATTGGCGTTATCTCACTGGACGGGTTTTTTTTGATGTTTGGTAGCATTTACTAGTAAAGTCATCTGGGCCTGAGAATTCTTGTAATTAAAAATTTAATTTTTTAAGCACAGGTAGGAATTTCAATTTTTATTTTTTCTGCTCTAGTTTAAAAAGTTGTACTTTTAAATGAGTATGCCCATTTTTACTACTTTGTAGAATACTTTTTGAAACAGAGTTGTTTGAAATATTTCTTTATGATCTTTTAAAATTTTGTAGAATCTTTGTAATACTTGCTTTTTATTCCTGATATTGGTAAGTTTGTGTCTATTTTATTCTTGATGAGTCTTGCTAGATATTTATTACTTTTTCACTTTGTTAATTTTTTCTAATGTTTATCTATTTTTTGTTTCTTGTTCTTATGTTTATTATTTCTTCCTTCTACATTTTTGTATTTAATTTGCTCTCCTTTTTCTAGTTTCTCTCAGATTTTATTTGCTTACAAGTGTTTTTATTTTACTTTCATTTTAAATGATTTTTCACTAGACAATTTTTTTCCTTTAACCATATAAAATTTACATAGAAGACAATAGAATAATATTTTCCTCTGGCTTTTGTTATTTTGATTAAGTGGAGGAAGTGATGACAAGAACATTTTGGGGAAAAATATATGGTTGTACCTCTCACCATGGTTCTAGAGTGTGGGAATATTTAAATCCCATGATACTGTACCTCCAAATGCACCCTCTGCAGAGGTCATCCTAGTAGCTAAGTAGACAAATGACCCGGTCTGTAGTTGTTGGCTAACCTCCTCCTCACTCTGCAGTTCTGGCCCAGTGGACTCCTACAGCATGGGCATGGTGGCTGCAGTGGTCATTGCGAATGGGCTTATTGTCACAGCTTCCTCCTATCAGAACTGGTTTCGCTGCTGACACTGCTGAGCATTCAACTTTGTTTTTATTATAAAGTGTGGGTTACAATTCAGGGTTAGGTATACAAACGTTGATTATGCAAGGTACCCTTGTTGATGAGGTATAACCCTCCCTCCCCTAACAGTTTTCCTCCACTGCCAATCCTACCCCACCTCTCCTGACAGTTTCCCACTACTGCCAACCCCTTTCTTATAGTATTATAATTGTTCAAGTTCCACTTATGAATGAGAACATATGGTACTCTGTTCTTTGTTTCTGTGATGGATCACTGAGTATGATTGACTCTAAATCCATTCAAGTTGCTGCAGAGTCCTTCTTTATGACTGCATAATAGTCCATTGTGTATATGTACCACATTTTTTTTTTATCCAGTTCAGCTTTCATGGGCAACATGGTTGGTTCCGTGTTTTTGCTATTGTGAATAGAGCTGCAACAAACATACGTGTGCAGGTATCTTTTTCGTAGAATGATTTGAGTTCCTCCGGGTATATTCCCAGTAGGGAAATTGCTGGGTCATATGGAAGGTCAATTTCTAGTTCTTTCAGATACCACCACACTGTCTTCCAAAGAGGTTGCATTAGTTTGCATTCCCACCAAGCATTCCTTTTTCTCCACATCCTCACCAGCATCTGCTCTTGTTTGTTTTATTAATGATGACTATTCTTACTGGGGTTAGGTGGTATTTCAATGTGGTTTGGATTTGCATTTCTCTGATGATGAGTGAGGCTGAGCATTTATTCATGTATCTGTTTCATGTGCCCATATATCTTCTTTTGAGAAGTGTCTATTCATGTCTTTTACCCACTTTTTAATGGGGCTATTATTTTTTTCCTTTCAGTGCATTTGAGTTCCTTATAGATCCTATTGCCAACTGTATATCTGACAAAGACCTAATATCTAGGATCTATAAGGAACTCAAAAGCACTCAGTTCTCCGCAGGGATATCAAGCAACTTCCATTCCAAAGTGGATTCCTCCCAAAATATTCTCTTCAATAATTCTTTTATTGTCTTACATTTTCCTTCTGGGACTCTAACATTAAAGCCCAAAGTAGAATATCAGGGAAAATTAGGGACATGCTCCTAAAAGTCTCAGTTTGATGGTAACTGATAGTAGTAGTTAACATCTTGAGTATCAACCATGTATCAGTAAATATACAAAGAAATGCTTTCATTTGGATTATCTTATTTGAGACTTATAACCCACCTTATAATGCAGTTATTTATATTTTGTCTTCATCTTTCTGATGAGAATACTGATGATGTGTAAGCAGTGAGAACTTAGGAGAGTGGGAGCTGGTCCTAGGTATCTGGGCTCAAGAGTTCTCATTCCACACATTAA
Source organism: Carlito syrichta (assembly GCF_000164805.1). Lineage (NCBI taxonomy): Eukaryota > Metazoa > Chordata > Mammalia > Primates > Tarsiidae > Carlito > Carlito syrichta. Next base: position 220,508 of record NW_007254006.1, read on the forward strand.
ATTGTGCAACTGACCAGATAACAGGTGCAGTGCTGGAGAGCACAGACCCTGGAACCAAACTGCCTGGATTTGAACACTGAACCTGCTATTACTTGTTGTCTGACCTTGGACAGGGTCCTCGATGCCTCAGTTTCATCATCTATAAAATGGGAAAATAGTTATTCTGGAATTCTAGGGTTGTTGTTGAGATTAAATAATTAAATATGAGTAAAGCACATAGACCTCCTCTTGGGATGTGACATGTGATCCACAAACGTCTGAGGGATACCTGGATGAGAGCAAAAGCCCTCTGGCTCTATAGGCCAGGATTTGGATACATGCTTTGCTACTGTTCATGCATTGAAAAAGTGGATCTCCATACAGTGCAAACATTAAAACCTTTATTTTCCCCACTGTCTCTTCAAGTTCACTCAGTGAGCTATTTTTTCTTGTTTCTGGATAGAATATTGGGCATGTCTCACACTTTTTCTGGTTACTTTCAGATAAAATAAAAACCCTCTGATGAACTTCAATCAGAAAAAATATCTTATTTTAGTAATTAATTTGTTTTGTCCAATATAATATCCAAATTCTGAATTCCACTTTATATTGAAGTTTTTCCCCTCCCCCAATTCAACAATAATATAGAGAGGGAGGGATGCAATTGGAGGTGGTGGGCCACAGTGTTCTTCTTTTGTTCCCATATTGTGCAACTCACTTTCCCCCAATACTCCCATCCCCTATCTGCTCTGATTCCTCCAGGAGTGTGAGGAAAAGTTAAGGAGTGAAAAATATGCTACTTGATGGGGGCTGTCATGATCAAATATCATTGCCCTCTGGGCTTGGTAGAAGTTTAATCTTTCTCTTACGTCATGTTTTTGTGAGTTAAAGATACACTCACCCTGGGATCAATGGCTGTTCCCTAAACACAGGATACCCCTTCAAATTGACCAGGTGACAATATCCAGGCTTTCTTGGGACATCTTGCCGACCAGCTATCAGGAGGACTTCTTGGGCTGACTTTTTGGTAGCATGGTATATTTTTTTTTATCAGGGTCGAAACTGAATCCTGAGGAAACTTCTACCCCAGGCCATTTCTAGCACTGCCATCTCTGCTTTCTCTGTTTTTAGGATAACTAGATCTTTACTGCTTTTTCCATTTGGGTTTCTCCAAGATTCGTCCAACTCTAGTCTCTGTGCTTTTAGACCTCAGATCAAGTTCTCCATCCTGTCCTCCTGAAGCCTTCCACATTTACACACTTGGCATGAGGTAAAAGGAATGCATTCTCTTTTCTGTCCTATGGAGTGTGTTTAGGGATGGTGGCAATGCTTGGCATTTTGCCACAGAAATCCTTTTCTTCCAGGTCTCTTCAGCCTTGGCTTTTTTTCAGTCGTGAAGTGGACTTTGGACTAAGATTGCAAATCTTATTTCAGAAACATTTCCTTTGCAAATCCTGAATTGGTGTGCTAGAACCTCATTTTATAATGTGCTATTAGGAAAAATTCTATTTTAACTACTGTTATCCTTTCATTTGAGTTGAAGGCAAACCATGTTGGAGTCTGCCTTGTTCACCCTGAAGGACTGTTGTGGAAATTTCAAAAGTATTAATGGGAGGAAGGAAGTTTTGGAAACCCTACTATCTTATAGAAATGTTGGACATTAATATTATTCTTTTTAATGTGTCAAAAAATTTGAATGTATAAAATAATCATGATTTGTATTTTTAAAAATAAATTTGCTGAATCTTTAGTTGATATTGATAATATTTTTGCTCATCAAGGTAATTCACTAGCCAACAGTGATTTCCAGTATCAGCCAGGCTCAAATCTCATGTGTCTTTCTCTTTGACAGAGTAATTACTTTTATTAATGCCTGTCAATCTTCATGTCAGTGGAGTGGTGGCCTCTGATGACTCAGGAAAAGTTACTCATAGGCATAGACCAGGGATATGTTTCCATGGCCTTTGTTATAAAATGTTGGTACTTTAAAAAGAGGAAATCCCTTTGCATGCAAAAGAATCCCAGACTTTTATGGACACCAAGAACGCATAAAAACAACAAGCCATGTATATGAAAATGATCCCCGAGTCTAGTCTTCAACAAGTCAGTGTTTGTTAATCAGTTTGGGAAATAAATATGGGCTAATAGCGTTTTGGGTATGAGAACATGTGGTTTCTTGGTAAGAAAGATTTTCCCCTAAAGTTACCTTTCCTTTCTCTGTGCTTTCTGTCTGGAAAAACATGGGCATCCAAAGATTTGTTTTATGTTTTAATTTGCTAAACAACAAAATAGGTACAACAAAAGCAGATAGCTAAGTGTTTTTTCCAATTCCCAATTTTAAAACTTTCAACAAGAGGAGTGAGAGTGGGCAGCCTTGTCTTATTCCAGTTTTTAGGGGAAATGTTTCCAGTTTCTATCCATTTAGCAATATGCTAGCTGTAAGTTTAACGTAGATGGCACTTACTATTTTGAGGTATGTTCCTTCTATACCTAGGTGTTTGAGGGTTTTTATCAAGAAGGATGCTGGATTTTATCAAAAGCTTTTTCTGCATCTAATGATATAATCACATGGTTCTTGTTTTTACATCTGTTGATGTATTTAATTACATTTATGATCTTGCAAATGTTGAAATAGCACTGCATCCTGGGGATGAAGCCTCCTTGGTCATGGTGGATGATTTTTGAGATGTGTTTTTGGATCCAATTTGCTAGAATCTCTTTCAGGATTTTTGCATCTATGTTCATAAGGGATATTGACCTGTAGTTCTCTTTTTTTGTTGAATCTTTACCTGGTTTTGGTATCCGTGTAATGTTAGCTTCGTAAAATGATTTGGAGACAATTCTATCTTTCTCAATTGCCTGGAATACTTTCAAAAGGATTGGTGTCATCTCCTCTTTGTACATTTTGTAGAATTCTACTGGAAAGCCATCTGGCCCAGGGTATTTTTTTTTTTTTGTAGGTAGTTTTTGTATGACAGAATCAATTTCCTGGGTTATTATTGGTCTGTTTAGTGTCTCAATGTCTTCTTGTTTCAACCTGGGGTCTTGTGTGATATCAGAAAATCCCCCACTTCATTTAGGTTATCAAGTTTGTTTCCATATAGGTCTACATAGTAATCTCTGATAATCTTTTTTATTTCTTCAGGTTCAGTTGTGATTTGATCTTTTGTATTTCTGATTGTGTTTATTTGGGCTTTTTCTTGGTCACTCTTGCTAGGGGTCCATCAATCTTGTTAATTCTTTTGAAGAACGAGCTTTTTGTTTTGTTGACATTTCTATGATATTTTTGTCTTCTGTATCACGTATTTGGGCTCTTATTTTGGTGATTTGGATTCATCTGTTAAAGTGGAAGTCCTAGCTCAGGCAATTAGACAAGAGAAGGAAATCTGGGGTATCCAAACAGAAAAAGAGGAAGTCAAGTTATCCCTCTTTGCTAATGATGTGACCCTATACCTTGAAAATCCAAGAGAATCTGTCAAAAACCTGCTTGCACTGATAAAGGACTTTGGCAAAGTCTCAGGGTACAAAATAAACATACAAAAGACAGTTGCATTCCTATACTCCAACAACAAGCAGTCAGAAACCCAAATTAAAAGTACAATCTAATTCACAATAGCAGCAAAAAAAAAAAAAAGAAAAAAAAAGAAATACTTCGGCATCATCCTAACCAGAGAAGTGAAAAACCTTTACAATGAGAACTACAAAACACTGCTCAAAGAAATCCAAGAAGACACAAACAAATGGGAAAATATTCCATGCTCATGGATAGGAAGAATCAACATTGTTAAAATGTCCATCCTACCAAGGCAATCTACAGATTCAACGCAATACCCATTAAGTTACCAACATCATTTTTCTCAGATCTGGAAATGACAATACAGAAATTCATATGGAAACATAAACAACCACGAACAGTGAAAACAATCCTTAGCAAAATAAACAAAGCAGGAGGGATTACATTTCCAGACTTCAGACTTTACTATAAGACTACAATAATCAAAACAGCCTGGTATTGGTACTAGAACAAGAACATAGATCAATGGAACAGGATAGAGATTCCTGAAGCAAAGTCTCAACTGCTTAATCAACTCATCTTTGACAAAGCCTCCAACAGCAACCACTGGGGAGAGGTGAACTTATTCAGTAAATGGTGCTGGGAAAACTGGTTGAACACATGCAAAAGATTGAAACATACCCCTACCTATCAGCATACACAAAAATTAACTATAAATGGATCAAAGACCTAAACATAAAACCTCAAGCTATAAGAATCTTAGAAAACACAAGAGACACCCTTATGGAAATTGGAACTCTCAACTAATTCCTATTCAGAACCCTAAATGCCTATACCTTAAGAAATAAGATAGACAAGTGGGACCTCATCAAACTAATGAGCTTCTGCAAAGCAAAAAAAACCTTCAAGAGAGCAGAGAGATAGCCCACAGAAAGGGAAAGATATTTTCCAACTGTATATCTGACAAAGGTCTAACATCTAGGCTCTGCAAGAAAATCAAATGTGCTGAAGGGGAAAAAAAAAAAAACAGCCTTATTAAAAAGTGGGCAAAAGGCATGAATAGACACTTCTCAAAAGAAGATATACAGGCAACCAGCAGACACATGAAAAGTGCTCAGCCTCACTCATCATCAGAGAAATGCAAATCAAAACCACATTGAGATGCCACCTAATCCCTTAAGAATGGCCATCATTAATAAAACAACAATAGATGCTGGTGAGGATGCAGAGAAAAAGGAACACTTCTATACTGCTGGTGGGAATGCAAACTAGTACAACGTCTTGGAAGACAGTGTGGCAGTATCTGAAAGAACTAGAAACTGACCTTCTATATGACCCAGCAATTCCCCTATTGGGAATATACCTGGAGGAACTCAAATCATTCCACAAAAAAGATACTTGCACCTGTAGGTTTGTGCAACTCTATTCACAATAGCAAAAACATGGAACCAACCATTTTGCTCATCGAAGCTGGACTGTATAAAAATATGTGGTACATATACACAATGGACTATTATGCAGCCATAAAGACGGACAAATATATGGACTTTAGACTTGAATGGATTTAGAGTCAATCATATGTTTTCACTCATAAGTGGACCTTGAACAATTATAATACTATAAGAAAAGAATTGGCAGTAGTGGGAAACTGTTGGTGGGGGGGATGAGACTGGCAATTCAGGGAAACTGCTAGGGTAGGAAGGGGCATACCTCATCAACTAGGGAACCTGCGTAATCAACGTTTGTATACCTAAACCTGAATTTTACCCCACATCTTTATAATTAAAAAAGAGATTAAAAAATAAAAATAAATTAACCTTTAAAAATTTTAAGTTATAACCCAAAGATATTTCATAACATTTGTATACTTCTGCTTTTACTTTTCACAGATGTATAGTATCTCAAGATGAGTGAATACCACAAGAAGAATCTTAACAATTTTCTGATAGTTTTAAATTTTAATTTCCAGATATAATACCATATATTTTATTTCTTTTTCTATACATGTGATAGCCTGGAAAAACCGACATGTACATGAGTTTCTCTCTCTCTCTCTCTCTCTCTCTCTGTGTGTGTGTGTGTGTGTGTATGAGTACTGAGAAAGAAAGAGAACAAGATAATGGGGTATGGAGGTTAATTCTATCTAAAAGTTGGCACAAGAGTTATTATACAGTCCTCTAATTTGTCTAAGTCTTCCATTTAGTCTTTCAACAAATATTCATTGTCTCCCATATTCTGGAATTTTGCTAGTCTCTGGTGCTACACAGTTAATTACATGCTGGTCCTTTAAGGTGCTTACATCAGAGTGAGATCTTTTTCACTGTTGTATATGGAGCTCAGAGCTTGAAAATTATTCACGATATTACACATTTATTTTTTATTTGGTACCCAAACAATGAGATAATCCTTGTTTAAATGTTTTTTAGAACTTTTATTTCAAAGTGCTTTTTCCATATAACATTCCTGAATGTGAAGAGCTTAGTTTTATGAGGAGTAGACATTTTTTCTTATGCAGATTTTCTTTATAAATTTGGAGTTACTGATGAAGTGGCAAGGGTGGGAAATTTAGTGGGTGACAGGGAGATTGACACATAACATCTTTGGAAGTTGCCAAAATCAATATGAACAAGATGTTCACTATCATAGCTTTCAGGATTTGGATCCATAAAAGTATTATGGTTATGTCTAGGACCAAGCAGCCCTGCTTTTTATTTTACTATAATATTGCAGATTGCACCACTGGCAGGAGAACTTATCATACCATTCTTTTGGCAAGATAAAGCAAAGTCTGGTTCTACTTCATTCTGTAGTTGGGTTGTCTGTGGATCTGGGGTAGATTAGCACAGTTGATGAGAGTCTAGGGCAAATTAGACTTAGTTAAAGTTATGATTTCCAGTTAAACATCACCTGCACATGAAAAAAAAATGGCTCCTTTTCTTCCTGTGGATGCCACATAATATGAACCCCACTATAGCTGAATTAGGTGCTCATCAAAAGACATGAGGAGGGTGTGAGGTCTTGGTTTCTCCAATCATCTCTCCCAAAGGAACAATTTAACATATTTTATATGATGGCTTTATCAGTTTGGTTGCAAAAGCTTTTGTAAAGCAAACCATGGAAGCCTAGTAATACCTAGCAAAATCTAGGTCCGTTGGCTACTTCTGTCAGAGAAGGTAAACAAGTCTGGTCCCAGGAGTTAACTCTCCCTTGATTCTTCCTGAGATAAGAAAATTGGGTGCTCACACTGCCAGAGCTAGTTCACCTTTCATCAGGATAGGATGATGATTAGTGTTTGGCTCTCTTATCCTAGATATCTTGTATGAATTAAATTCTTTTAGATGGAAGAGAGGGAGGGAGGCTATACAAGAAGCAGGCCCCTAATGTCTGCTTTGTTAAATGTTTCCCAAGGTTGTAGACTTGCCCTCAGGCATGATTTTTTCAAGACCTCACAGTTTTTGCAATTGTCTTGGGTTGAGAAAATGACATTACTGAGCTATAACCAGCTTCTTGCCAAAACTTCCCATAAAATGCAAAATAAGACGGCATTTTAAAAGATAAAACATGTTTATTTCTTGGCCTGATTTTTCCTGGAAGATAAGAAACAAGAGGATGATGATCTTAAGTTCAAACTGAATAAAGGTAGGAAGGAAGAACAAATAGATCTAGATGTTAAAAATTTACAAAAGAATTGGCACTGGAGAAAAGAATAGGAAACAGGTAAGAAGTTGGCATGACATTTGTTCCTATTCAATACAGTTCTATAGTCCATGGGAGGGTGACTTTGGAGAGAGAAAGAAACTGGAGGGTTACTCATGGCAATGGAATACTCAGTGACTTAGCAATGCCCATTGACTTTTCAGGGGCCAGGCTTCATAGAGGATATGGTAGATAGACTATTTTCAGTAATGCCTCACTATGATGTCTTGATATAGCTATCTCTGTCTCTGTCACTGTCTTTGTCTCTGTACATCTATCTATCTGATAATCTATCTAATTTTTCCCATTTTTCCAAACTAAATCATATGCTGTGTGGTAAAGATAGAGATAAGGCTCCTAGTTCAAACCTTATCCATATAAATTACTTTGCAATCATTCCTCTGTGACTGATTATTCATTGATATCATCTTCCAAAAAACAGCAACCATGTCCACATTTCTTTGATGGATATAAGGGTATCCATGCTACAATCCCCCATCCTAGGCGTAGTCCAAGGTTGTAGGTACCTTCAAAGTAACATTTCCTAAAAACTGCCTTTGTCACATGGAAACCCCATCATCAACATGTGGTCTCATTACCCAGAATCCTAGCACAGAAGGCATAAAGGAACTGCAAATAGTGACTCTGCTTCTCAGGTATGGCTTCCCAGAAGAAGCAAAAAAGCTCTCAGTGGCTCACTGATTTCCTTGTAGGATCTTATGAAAGCTTGTGTCCATCTTTGCTGATCTGACCTCATTGATATTGCTCTGAATCCACCACTTTCTCTTCTCACTACAGATTTATAAATCACATGCATTCCAAGTGGAAGCAATTGAAATTTCCCTACACAAGGTATGTGTTTGCTCTCGCTATCTCTGTCTCTCCCCTCCCCTGTGTGTGAGCTTGTATGTGTGTGAGGAAGTGGAGGTAAAGCATTGGATCAGGAAGAGTTGTGGCTTCTTAGGCAAGCCCCATTTTTCCTCCCAGGCATCTATGTACATGCTTATGCATGGATGTCATCAGCAGGCACTCTTGGAGTGTTCACCACTAGATGCTCCAATGAGAAAGTCTGAAGATTTCATGTCACCCTGAGAGCAGATTTTTGCCTTGAATCATTGTGTCCCTGAATCTGTCTCTTTCGTGCACTTGTTTTCACATGGTTTCCAGTGGGTCAATTAGCTCCTCAGAGTGAGCCTCACCAGGCAGTCCTAACTGGGTGTGAAATTACTGAAAAAGTATGACTGAACTAGGATGATACCTCCCTGCCCTGGAGGCATGGCTGAGTTTATCTTAATATCAGGAAGCCTGGGCTTCTTACTTTTCTTTCATGGCTCTTTGTTAATCCACCTAAGAGAATGAGATGGGAATAGCAGGCACCAGTCCACTGTGGGATGACACAAATGTGTGAAGTATTTCTCCCTTTTTCCTTACCTGTGATCTTTTTGAGTATGTTACCTAGGAAGACTTGGGAGAGCAAAATGAAATAGTTGTAACAGCTTGTTTCTTGGAAGAATCTTTATGCATATATTTGAACAAGCTCTTCATAAAGTGGTTGACCATTTATTATTCAATTACTCCTTCCCTTGTGTACAGACACAACCTAAAAGACAGGTCAAGTTCCTAGAAAGCGACTTTTAAATTATAGGACAATTTCTGATTTGAAAAAAGTTTTATTTAGGAAAGTCCCATTCTTTCCTGTATTTTGCCCGGACATCGTGGGGGCAGATATGGTGCCCAGTTCCCACAAGACCCATTCTGAAGCAGATGCCCTAAATAAAAGGGTAGCCAGAAGTGAAGGCCGTGGCTTGTGTCAATATCTCAACATACACATGAGGAATGATTTGGGAACTTGCTTTCCAAATAATTGGATCTTTCCTCATCCATGACCCACATAGGAGCTATGGAACAGTGCTCCCCTCCTTCCAGGTGTTGCCCTCTACTTTAGGATGGAAAGTTCTGCATCTGGACTGTTGACTTCTCAGGGATGGAGCAGCTTCTTGTGTACTATAGGGGCACTCATACCTCTGTATTTGCAAGCATGAAGATGAATGTATTGACTTACATTTATTAAGCACCTACAGTGCACAAAGTAACATGTGAAACATTGTGAGTGTGCATAGGTGTGAAGCAAGAGCCTACCCTCAAATGGATCAGTTGGTCTGGAAAAGAGACAAGTGAAAGCAATGATGCTCAAGTACCCATTCAAATTCTGGCAATTTGAAGGGATGGATTGATGGAGACAGCAGTTGTCAGAGAAAACTTCAGAAGGAACTAAAGGAGGGATCCAGGGGTGGTAAAAACATGAAACACAAGAGAGGGACCACCCTGTCCTCTTATGTAGACAGGTGGTGATGGGACATGACAAGACTGGCATTCTCACCTGAAATTGGCATAGGCATCCGGTTTACCAGGAGAGTGTTTGCCTAAAGTCTATCTTCCCTCCAGTGACAAAAGAATAGCTTCTAAAATGAACTTCCTGTTCTTCAGTTGGGTGCGAATGACTTTTAGAATGAACTTTCCGTTTTTAGAATAAACTTCAGCTGGGTGCTTTGCATCTGTCAGCTTAGAGAGTACCCAGGGATCTAAGACTGAGGGGCCACCCTTATCTGATCACCTTGAATTGTCACTTTTGATCCCTCCAGGGTTTTCTTTGACCATTTCAATGACAAAAAGGAATTTTCTGGTGTGGAATATATTTTTAGAATAAAAAATATTTTTTTAAAAAGACAACTACTGCAGGATTTTGAAATTTGACAGAGGCAGACAACATTCTCCAACTCCATCATGAAACTTTGCCCAATTTCTTAGACCTTTAAATACCACAGATAAGCTTCAGTTTCTGGCCAACGGGGAAGGGGCTCAGGCAGAGATCTGTGGAGGCTCAAAGTGACACCTGTGCAGAGGCTGCCAGTGATGTGGTATTTCAAGCCCAGATTCCCTTCTTTTACTTTAATTAGCTAGATGCTAACTCTCTACTTGTAGGATTTGGCTCCAGAAAACACGGTTTTAACTTCCTGCTTCAACTATTTTACTTGCTGTGTGAATTTATGTAGGCGAGTTTGCTTCCCTGAGTCTTTGTTCCCTCATTTGTAAAATCAGTGTGTCATCTAAACTCCCATAGGTTTTGAGAGGCTAATAGCTTGTTTTGTTTCACTGTTTTGTGGGCCAAGTACAGTGAGGATGGCCAGGTACCATATGTGAAACTTGCAGTCGCATAAGAAGAAGATAAGCAGTCAAAGCAATAATTCAAATACAATGTGAGAAACGTGAGAAAGCGTTAAAAGTGATTTAATAAATGTGGATGTACACAGTGTTCAGTAAAGGCTGAGAGAAAGATGTGGTGGAGGCAGAGGTAATAAATCAGGAAAATCTTATATACAGAGTTGCTTGATCTGAGGATGGGAAGTGAGGAATCTGGTCAGAGACACAGAAGGGAGGATCAGCAATTTAGAGAAAGTTCTGTGAAAACTGAAGCTTATCTGTGGTATTTATCTGACTTATTTCACTTAGCATGATGTCATTCAGGTTCATCCATGGCAGGATTCTCCCCTTTTTATGACTAAATAATATTCCATTGTGTGTGTATATATAATATTTTCTTTATCCATTTATATCATAAAAGCAGAAAGGAGAATGATTGTTGCCAGGGACTAGGGACGAGGGAAGTAGAGAGATGTCGGTCAAAGGGCGTAAACTTTTAACTATAAAATGAATAAGTTCTGGGGAATCTAATGTACAGTATGGTGACTGTAATTAATAAAACTACATTGTTTACTTGAAATTTGCTAAGGGAATAAATCTTAAGCATCCTCCCTCCTACCCCTCAAATTGTAACAATGTTTGGTTAATTAATTTGATTATAGTAATCATCACACAATGTATACATGTATCAAATCATCATGTTGTTTATCTTGAACATATACAATTTTTATTTGTAAAATACACCTCAATAAAGCTAGAAAAAATGAAAAGAAGCTCTGTCTGATAAAAGAATAGTAGTGTGGATGCAGCTGGGCAGAACTGAGGCGGGTGGTATGGGTGTAGGCAGGTGAATAAGGTGAGAGGGTGTGCTGCTGGTTCTCCTCACAGAGCAGGCATCAGACTCTGGATGCGCTGAGCTTCCCAGCCACATCTGTCCTGCCTAGTTTTTTTTTTTTTAAATCATACCCATCTCTTGTCCACAGCACTGTCTAGCCACTCTCTGTGCACTGTTCTCTTCAGGGCAGTCTTACTATCTGAAGTTATATTGTCTGCTTTTAAATTTAACTTTTCATCTAAATTAAATGTCTTATTCATTAATGTTTTACATGTAGTTGGCATAAAGTAGATACTACTAATATTTGTTTAATGGATGAATAAACAGCAAAAGATTGCACTCACATTATTAGGAGCCTATATCCTAAACTTTAAGAGATGCCCTAAGACACCTGGGCAACTCCCTTGAGTCTATGTAGAAAGGAAATGTTCACCTTGTCCTTTTCTGCAAAACGCTGTGAGGTTGGGAAACTGACCATGTTTTCCATATTTTGGGGAATGACAAAATAAATGTCCATGCCTCTTTTGGCCTTTGCAATGAAAAGAGGCAGGAAGAGGTGGTAGTCAACTCATAGAATGTAAAGAATAGGAAAAAAGGGTTTATAGTCTTTGTTTCTGTCACAGACCCTGAGTCCTTTATGTCCTCAGTGATGAGACAAATGTCTGCTTTGAGCACCTTGCATATTCTAAGGTTTGACATGCTTCCTTTACTTTGCTACACTGTCAAATGCCATAATGTGTTGTGTTCATGTGGCTTCATCAGATGAACCCCAGTTAAGCTCATTTCTACATTCATTTGCAGTAGCTGCTATTGTAATCGTTATGTTTCCTTTGGAAAGGTATGTTCAAGTGGCTATTCAAATTCTTTTTTTAAAACATCTTTTTATTTTAAATTTGTGGAGTACAGTTAAGGGTTAGGTATACAAATATGCATTGTTCAGGAATCCTTGTTGATAAGGGATGTCTCCTCGTCCCCAGACAGATATTGACCGTTAATCTCACCTCCCTTTCCCTCTCCACCCCCTCATAGTTTCCCGCCACTGTCAATCCTTTTTTTATCGTATTATGATAGATGTTCAAGGACCACTATATGAGTGAGAACATGTGATACTCAGATCTTTGTTTTTGTGACTCGTCCTAAATCGCCAGTTGGTAATAGGATTACAAAGGAGATATTTGGCATCTTCACTACTCCAAGCAAATTGGTTGCACATACTTTAGTTGAGAACTCCATCAGATTTCAACTACATCTGCCTTCTGTACCAATCCCAATCCTACAACACTTGTTAGTTGAATCTCAGTTTTTCCATTGACTTTTATTCAGATACTAGACATGTATTTTTTATGGCTCTAATAACTCTTCAAGGCAGCTAGTGGAACCTAATAATGATTCTTCCTCAGCCTTTCCTGTGGACAAATGGTAATGGCTTGTGATCCGTCCTAGCAGAAGGGGGTTTAATGAAGAGATTACATTCAAAGGAGGTGCAGGGTTAGGGAAATCAGGGAGTGTGCACTCAGGCACTTGTAACCATGGGAAGACCTAGGAGGAGGCAAAAGAGAATGGCAGTGTTACTGGACCCTGGTGAGAGATGGAGCACAGGAGCTGGGGTTGAAGTAGAAAGCAGACAAAGCCAGAACAAAGAGGGGGTGAGGATGGGAATCAAAATCTATACCCCAGTCTCTCTCTACCTGCTCTTGGTCTTCCTGCTGGTACCTCCCATTGACCAAAATAAAGTGGAGACTCCAGGGCACAGAGCAGAGAAGGGCAGAGGATCATTAGGCACAGAATAATTAGCACTGAACATGAACACATATTAATGTACTCAGACAATAGGCTCTACAGTGCGTTTCTGCAATAGGATCTGACAGTGAATTTTTTTTTATAACGTGAAGAGCCCAAAATACCTAAATAAATAAAAGTATTCATTCAATAAATGTGCATAGCATGCCTTCTATTGTTAAGCTTTATATTTTGATGCTGGTAGATTTTACTTTGGGCTTTCTTTTATTGACATACTTCCTTACAGAGCCACCATGGGTAATTTACAAAAATAATAGGGAATCTTATGGGATTGCTTTAAAAATTTCTGACCACAGCTTTGAGGAATTCTCTAACTTCTCTTGATATTCCCCACTTTTGGTCAAGTCTGGGTATTGTTTTTGGTAAGTGACAGAAGTCTTGATGTATTCAATGAATCTTGAGTACAGGATACTAGGGGGACCCAAAAACCCCCGGAATTTATTTATAAAAAATGTGTATTTATTCTTACATGTTTAAACTTCAGTCACCTTCAGAGTACTCTCTGAGGCAATACACCTATCGACATGCTTTTTTCTACCGCTAAAAACAGTTTTGAACTTGTCAATTTTGACGCCTTTTAGTGCTTCTGCCATTTTTTTGCTTTACCTCTTTCACGTTGGCAAAATGTTTCTCTTGAGGACTTTTTTCATCCAGGAAACAAACAAACCAAAAAGTCACTCTGGGTGAGATTGGGTGAATAGGTAGGGTGGAGAACAGAGGTCATGGTGTCTTTGGTTAACAACTGCTGAACACTCAGTGCAGTGTCAGCAGATTGTTCATGTAAATCATCCATCATGAAATGGGAAAACGTGTTGAAAGAGTCTCCCCTGAAAATTCACTGAAGCTGAACACAGCCTCTCAACAATGTTAGCTGATACATTGATGCCTATGGGTTCCTAGAATACTTACCTAGTGGGGGAAACTATACTACAAGGGACCCACCCTCTAAAAGATAATTCCCTTTTTTTAAATATTTGTCCTTAATGGGTCAGTCTGATAATCTGCAGAGACTTGAAGAAACAGAACCTCAATTCTCTGTCTGGTAACTGTGAGCACCTCCAAAGATACCTAATGGGGAGATTGGAGTGCCAGAGAACTGTCTAGCTGGGATGTTTCTAAGCCTCCCCATGGCCTGGGTGGACCTGCTTGACAAGCACCAAGGAACCTACTGAGAATCTGAAAGAGTCCATTTCTTGTATTTGAGAGTGTGATTTTGGCCTCTTTCACTTTATGTTAAAAAATGTTGATGTCCTTTCTGGGTATTCTGCACCAACTTCTTAATGTCTCACAAAGTGTTTGTATAAGTTTCTCTAGAAATTAGTGAGAATTTCTTCACACTGGGGAAAGACTAGAACATAGAATAATTGGAAAAGTGTTAAGTAGGAAGAGATGTATGGAACATTTATTAATAGACCACCATGTCTTTTTACAAATGGAGAAACTGAGGGTCTCAGATGGTTGGGAATGTGCATAGAGTCACATTATGAGGAAGAAAGTAGAGGTCGGAACACAATGAGGGGTTAGAGTGGCTAAGAAGCAAGCTGATCATTGCTAAGGAGCTCAGCAATGTTGTCCTGGGACCCACATTGCTCCTCATGGGATGTAAACAACAAACCGGTCCATTGTGCTTAGGCAGGTGCACAGGTCCTTAGGATTTTCCCTTACCTGCAAATTCTCTGTGAATACTCAAAGAAGAGAAGAAAGTTGCCATCATATAGTTTAGAAACTGGAGTTGGAAAATGGAACATTTTTTAAACCCCCAAATTACCACCAGTGTGAAGATTGCGGAATAGGAAAGTCTGAGATTCATGTCTCGTGACTCAGGCTGCTCCAAGATACATTTAGAATATACTAACCATGTACTTATCATTATTTTGTATTGTTAACTAATTCAGATCTCACGAATACCCTATAGCAGTACATACTATTATTATTCCTGTTTTTTAGAAGAGGAACTTGAGCTTAAAAATAAAGTGACATGGTTACCATCACAGAGTTAGTAAGTGACCACACTGGAATTTAAATCTCAACATTTGACTTCTCAGCCTGTGTTCTTCAACATGCAATCACAATGCCTCCTTTTTGTAGAATTACCACCACTATATCCATAAGATGTACTTTGTTTTCTGAGTAACTTTCAATGCATAGCTCCAAGTATTTTTGTCTCCTTCAAAGAACAAGAGGAATAAGTTTCTGAGTTATTATGATCGAGTATTCTCTATACCACACCAGTCTCCACCTCTAAGTGTGTGACTCCAAAGCCAGCATGCAGCTGGCCTAAACAAGCTTTCACCATCTTCTTAATGGAACAGCTTTATGCAGTGTGCAAATTACATGTCCAAACAGCTCTGTTCAAAGTATACTGGTTCAAGTATAGGTTACTCAGTGTTCTCAGTCTCCCAAAGATTTTTTCAATACTATTCAGGAAGAACATTGCTAAGTTATTATTAAAATTTGGGATAACATAATAATTATAGTAGCAAAGTTGTTTTTCACACAGTATTGATATACTGTGGCAAGACCACAGTATTATTATTTCCATTTTATAGCTGGAGATACACAGATTCTGCAATGACAGCAATGGATTATGAGCTGGGAGCTTTGAGACCTCAACCTAGCTCTGCCTCCAACTCTAACTAGCTATGTTACCATGGACATGTCCTTTTCTCTCTGGGTCTCTATCTTACCATTTGTTACATATTGAGACTGACTGTGATTTTTTGTTCTGTCCGTTTCTGCTTTGCATTCTATGACTTATTAAGATCAAAGCAACTTGCTAATTTATGTGCTTAATAGATGGATGGTTAAAAAACGATTTGAGGTGGCTTATAGGATTAAAATGCACTTAAATCAAGATGGCTTAAATTAAAAACAGAGTTAAAAATAACAAAAAGCAATGCAAAAGAGGTGCTTCAGGCACCAAGACTGAGTTAGTCACTGATGATCAGTACTATGTCTGGAATCCTAGAATCTCAGGATGTTGCAGCTAAAATTAAACTAAGAGAACCTGGGCTTTCCACATGCATCCTGGCTTCTTAATTTTCTCCATTGGAGCATTCTGCTAGCTAGAATATGCTATTTCTGAATCAAATAGACTTCTAACTCACAGACTGGCAAGTCTAAATAATTCTGGCTGTTATAACCTAAAGCCATTTGGCAGCTCAGCCAGGGATGGACTTCAGGTCTGTTTTTCTGCCTAGTACTTTGTCCACAGCTACATGCCACCTTCTCCAGTGACAATGATTCTTCTCTATGTGGTATAGAGACATAAATTCATGGTATAGACAGATTTTCTATAAGTATGATCTCTTTCTTGATTCTCTTAATCCCCTGGTGGTGAGGCAGGAAAGGTGCTATTATTCTCATAGTATATCTGAGTGAACAGTCCCAGAAAGTAGAGTCTTTTGCTCAAAAGCGCACTGCTAGTATGTGGAGAAGCACCTGAAACCCAGTTTGTTGACTCTAGAGTGTCCAGTGCTTGTATTATGCCATCACTGTGCCCTAGGGCTTCTGGGAACTCCAGAGTTCTATGTTGATGTGCCAAGGATCCACTTATCAGGAAATAAAGTCAGAGCAGCTTATTCAAGATAGCCTGCCCCACATGTGTACACGGGACTACAGAGAGACCCTCTAGAAGCAGAGTGGACTCCCAGCATTTAACCCTTGCTCCAGTTGCCAGGGCTTGAATTTAAATGCTGTCTTTTTAGACATTACTTTCAAGCTCTGCAAGTACATAAAACTTTGTGTTATATATTGCATAAGTCTTGGGATTGAGACTGATGATATTGTGAGAAAGCCAAAGTTTGAAGCAGGTTAAATCTCTCTGAGCACAGCAGGGGCTTTTCATCAAATTCAGCTGCAGGAAACCCTTTAACTGGACCACATTGCTACTGAAAATGTCATCAATCAATCAACAAGTATGTCTTGAGAAAGAAATGTGAGAATTCAATGAGATCATCCAAGTGACAAGTATAGAAAGGCAGCATGGTACAAAGGAAAGACATGGGCTTTAAGGACATTCAGAAGTAGGCTCGAAGGTTGACACCATTACTTATGAGCTGTATGAGCTTGGCCAAAGCGCCTACCCTCACTAAGCCTCATAAAGTAAGAAAGGTAGCTACTTCATTAGGCTTTTGAGGAAGCATTTATTTCCTATTAATTTCCTATCCCTTGTCCAACATTAAAAAAGTTATAAAGTGATAAATCATTGCTAGTTGTCAGTTAATCATTCCTATATACTTGGCATTATACACAGTGATGAGAGAGATAGAGAACAGGGAGATATGACTCCATTTCTTCTTTCACAGATGACATAATATGACAAATAAGACAAGATATGGGGTGAGAAGTGATTGAAGGTTTCTTGGCTTAGCAACAAATTCATGGATGAGGATGCAACTTGATGGATAAAGATATGCCATAAAGAGGGAATGGAATTGCAGAAGCGAAGGCCAAGGTGTTTGTAGGGCATCATGAAGGCTAGTCTAACAAGAGGGGACAGAAAGAGAAAGAAAATAATGATAAACAATACTTCATGAGTAAAAAGGAAGAGTATTTAAAGCTGGTTTAAGAAATTTCGACATATTGCACTATCTAGTACAGATTGGTTTAAGCTTTTCAGTAGGACAGTGTTAATTCTGGTATCTGGAACTATGTATTCTTTTCTGTATTAAATTTTCATGACGTAGTTAGCATAGAGCTAATGTTTAAGGGTGTTCTGTTGTCATGTATGAAATAATGCACAGCTGTTTCTGGAGGGCAAATCTGGCAAGGGTGTGTGTAATGCTGACAACCCTATATGAATGTAAACCCTCACACCAGACACCAAATGACTAAACTAGGCTGATGGAGGAAATTAATGAGGCCAATTTGGATGTGGGTTTAAGGTTGATTTATGCTCACTGAAAATAATTTAGTTTATTTCTTTGAGATTTTTAAGTTGTGCTTTTGAAAAATGCAAAAAGTGTACATGCTTGTTAAAAAAAATACTAGCAATACAGAAAAGTCCCACTCACTTTATCCTCTCTTAGGTCTCTGCCACTTTAAAACATTTGTTGTGTTTCTTTTTAGACTATTTTATAGACATGGAAATACATATGCAATATCTACTCATGAAAATAAATACATACAGGCATAATATAAAATATGCACATGGCAATATACATAACTCGTTAAAATACTTAAATAACAACATAACAATACAATCCTTTTAATCAATTATATTGAGGTACAATTTCCATAAAATCAGATGTACTAATTTTATTTAGTTTATTATTATTATTTGTTACTACTTTGTTAATGCAGGATAGGTATACACAGTTTCAGGATACATATGATAATTTAATACATTAATAATTTAATAAAGATCAAATCAGTGTACTTAGGATATCCATCAGCTTAAATACTTGCCTTTTCTTTATACTAGAGCCTCTCTAATTCTTCTCTTCTGGCTGTTTTGAAATATAAAATAAATTATTGTAAACTGTGGTCATTCTACTGATCCATTCAAAACTAAGTCGTATTCCTTCTATCAAACCTAGTATTTATACCCATTAATCAACTTCTCTTTATCTCCCCCCACCCTACCCTTCCTGGCCTCTGGTAACCACCAATCTAAACTCTCTCCTCATGAGGTCCACTTTTTTAGCTCTCACATATAAGTAAGAACATACAATATTTTTCTTTCTGTGCTTGGCTTACTTCACTTAACATTATTACGTCCAGTTCCATCCATATTGCTGCAAATGACAGAATTTCATAATTTTTTATGATTGAATAATATTTCATTGTGGATATATGCCACATTTTCTTTATCTATTCATCCTTTGATATGCTCTTAGATCAATTCCATATTTTGGCTATTGTGAATAGTGCTATAATAAACATAGGAGTGCAGATGTCATTTTGGTACATTTATTTCCTTTATTTTGGATATATACTCAATAATGGAATTGCTGGATGATATGGTAGTTCTATTTTTAGTTTTTTGAAGAACTTCCTTTTTTTTATTAATCAATAGTTTTTATTATGGTTTTGTGGGGTACAGTTAAGGGTTAGGTGTACAATTATGTTTCATTCAGGCACCCTGTTGATAAGAG
>NW_007254006.1:240076-331069 GCF_000164805.1 Carlito syrichta
GGATTGCGGGGTCATATGGAAGGTCAATTTTTAGAGCTTTTAGGAATCGCCACACTGCTTATACTGTTCTTCATAGTGACTGTACTAATTTACTTCTCACCAATGGTGTATAAATGCCCTTTCTCCCCTTGCCGGGCAGCACTTACTCCTTTATTCATAAGAGTCATTTTAACCAGGGTGAGATGATATCTCATTGTAGTTCTTTTTATTACATTGTTTTTTTTATTATAAAGATGTGGGGTACAATTCAAAGTTAGGTATACAAACATTGATTATGCAGGTACCCTTGTTGATGAAGTGTGCCCCTCCCTCCCCTAGCAGTTTCCCTCAACTGCCACTCCCACCTCCACTCCCCTGACAGTTTCCCACTACCGCCAATCCCTTTCATACAATATTATAATTGTTCAAGGTCCGCTTATGAGTGAGAACATATGGTACTCTGTTCTTTGTCTCGGTGATAGATCACTGAGTATGATCAAAATTTTTTTTTATTCTTTTAATATATTTTATTTTATGATAGAGATGTGGGGTACAGACAAAGATTAACTATGCAAGTAGGCTGCATACAGATGAAATTTGGGCCTCCAACTGGCCCTTACTTCCCCTGGTGTAGGACCAGGTACCCTTTGTATTTTTATATACTCCCTCTTCCTTCCCTGGCAGTGTCCAGTGACTGCCCATCCCTCCCTTGTGCTAATGTGACTAGTGTTCAGAGCCCACTTATGAGTGAGAACATGTGGTATTCAGTTCTTTGTTTTTGTGATAGATCACTAAGTATGATGGTCTCTAACTCCACCCAGTTTGCTGCAAATGCCATGATTTTGTTCTTTATGACTGCATAATACTCCACAGTGTATATGTATCACATTTTCTTTATCCAGTCCACTTTTGATGGGCAGTAGGATTGGTCCCATGTTCTTGTTATTGTGAATAGTGCTGCTATGAACAGGCATGTGCAGGTTTCTTTTTTGTAGAATGATTTATATTCCTCTGGATATATTCCTGAGAGGGGGATTGCTCAATTGTATGGACATTCACTCTGTACTTCTTTCAGGAATCACTACATTGCTTTCCATGGAGGCTGAACTAGCTCTCATGACTATCAGCAGTGTAGAAGCATTCCCTTTTCTCTGCACCTGTGCCAGCATCTGTTGTTTTTTGATTTATTAATGATGACCATCCTTACTGGAGATAGGTGGTATCTCATTGTGGTTTTAATTTGCATTTTCTAGTGATTAGTGTACTGGGCATTTAAAAACATATGTATCGGCTACTTGTATGTCTTTTTGAGAAATGTCTATTCAGATCTTTTGCCCATTTTAAATTGGATTATTATTATTATTCGTTATTGAGTTGTTTTATACCTCCTGTAGTCTAGCAATCCATTGTCTGATGGATAGTTTGTAAATATTTTCTCCCATTCTGTGGGCTGTGTCTTCACTTTGTTGTTTTCTTTGCTGTACAGATGCTTTTTAGCTTAATATCATCTCATTTGTCTATTTTTGCTTTTGTCGTATGTACTTTTGAAATCTTACACACAAAAAATATCTTTTCCTAGACCAATGTCCTGGAGCATTTTCCCAATGTTTTCTTATAGTAATTTTATAGTTTGAGGTCTTAGATTTAAATCTATAATACACTTTGATTGTATTTTTGTATATTGTAAGAGATAGAGGTCTGTTTTATTTTTCTAGATGTAGTTATCCACTTTTCCCAGAACAATTTATTGAAGAGACTGTCCTTTCTCCATTGTGTGCTTTTGGTGCCTTTCTTTGTTGAAACTGAATTGACTGTAAGTGCATGAATTTATATATGGTTTTTCTATTCTGTACCATTGGTCTATGTTTGTTTTTATACCACTACCATGTTGAAAATGCACTAATTTTAAATTTAGTGTTTGATGAGCTTTGACAAACATATATATGTCTATCTTATATTGTCTTAAAATACAGGAATGAGACCATACTATATATACTATTCCGTAACTTCCTTAGGCATAAATAAATTGTTATGGACTTTTTCCCCCAAAACATTGACACCTTTTAAATTATTGCATAGTTCCTTAGTATGGAGACCACTAATTAACTTAGCCATTTTCTTATAATTGAGCATTCAGAGTCTCTTCACTTTTCACAGTTCAAATGGATCAATGGGGATCCGTTTACACTTACTTTTGACTTTTAGCAAGTATTTTTTATAGACTGAATTCTTAGATGTTAAACTGTTTCATCAAAATCTTTGAAATATAAAACAAAGGTGTAGAAAAACTGCCTTCCAAGGAAATTGCAACAATTCAACTCTTATAGTATAAGAACATTATTTTCCCAATTTTCTCAATTTTGCATATTATCAAACTTTAAAGCTTTGCCAATCTAATAGGTGAAAGATGATATCATGTTGCTATTTGCATTTCTCAAGTCACTATAAAAGATGAGTTCTTGTTTATGCTTATTAAAGTTTATGATCGGGCTCAGTGGCCTAGCCTGTAATCCCAACACTTTGGGAGACTGAGGCGAGTGGATTGCCTGAGACTGCAGGTACGAGACCAGCCCGGGCAACTTGGTGAGACCTTGTCTCTACAGTAAAATAAAAAATTAGCGGGGTGCGGTAGTGCGCGCCTATAGTTTTGGCCTCTTGGAAAGCTGAGGCAAAAGGATTGCTGGAGCCCGGCCGGTTGACGCTGGAGTGGCTGTGAGCATGCCACTGTACTCCAGCCTGGGTGACTCCAACACGAACAACAAAAAAAGTTTATTTGCATTTCTTCTGTGAATTGCCTGCTCTTACATTTTGTCTGTTTTCTACCTGTTTTTCTTCTTCCTATTGATTTGTAGAGACTCATCTTATATTGGGTCATTTTTTTTCCCCCACTAGGCATTCAAGTTTTTATGCTAAGATGCACTAATGAAGTGCTGCTCAAACTTCATGTGCATCAGTATCACTTGGGAGTCTTATTAAGAAGGAGTATCTGATTTATTGTGTCAGTGCATGGGGCTGAGAACAATCATTTCTAACAAACTCCCTGGGGCTTCTAGTGCTGCTGGTCTACATGCCATATTTTGGGTAAAAAGTCTTAGGGTTTGTGAGTTCTGTCTGGCAGGATTCCATCATGCTCAAGGAACAGTGTGTGGTCGTTTTTTCTTCTATTAAATAAAATAGAAAGAATGATTGAATGAAAGTGATCTGTGTAGAAATAAGAAGCCATTTGTAGTCCTACAGATGACTGGAATCTTACTCCTTCTAGGGCACTAATGTGGTGATGATGTACAGGGAGAGTGGCTTTTGAGTTTTGAGTTCAAGTCTAACCTCTACTTACTGTTAGGCCCTCAGGCTTTCAGTTTCTACTTTCATATTACAAAAAATAAGACAGTAATCTCTGATCTTGTTAAGACACAAAGTTTTTTGAAGGTTAAAGAAGAATATTTGATGTGATTTATGAACTCTAGAAATTTGGCCACAGTAGCTATTGCATATGTTCATATCTTTGGGAGTCTGAACAGCGGGTATGGAGTACATGAAAATTTAGTGTGACCAAAGTACACAGTGAAGGCATAATTATTAGCAAAGTTTTGCATTATTCTCCACATTCTTACTTAGACAAACTCTCTCCCTTAAGGTTGGATTACTATAAGTGTATCTGAATCACTTTGGACTTGATTTTTAGGGAACTCCTTTAGAAGTTGTTCTCTGAGTATACCCTGAATGTTTAACTGTGGCAAGTGTCAGGTCTTGAACTCTGTGTATGTTTCTCAAACTAGGCCAATATAGTCAGGTTATCTGGAACACACACACACATACACACACACACGTACACACACACACACACACACACACACACACACACACTCTGCACCAAGATATGACTTCAAAATCGCCATGGTAATTATAATACAAGTAGAATATAGAGTATGGATTAGTTCAGTTGACTGTCTATGGTAGACAGTAGCAAAGTTTTTACTAACTTTATCTCCTTGTTTTCCAGAACATACAGCTTGACAATATTCCCCAGGCTTCTCTGCAGTAGGTGATTAATTTCTAACCAATAAATTATAAGTGGAAGTCATGTGTGTCAATTGGAGCTGCGGTTTTTAAGAAATGGATTTCTTTTTTTTACCCCCAGGTTCCCTGTGTGCTGGCTGAACACAAAGGACTCCGCAGCCCTAGCAGAGAACTGAGCAGATGGAATGATCATGGGTCCTAAAATCCCATGTAAAAGGCCTACCTGCCAATCTGTACTACCTGTTTTGGACTTTATGTGAGCAAGTTATTTGTGCATATCGTGTTTGACACATATATTTTGGGGCTTGTTCATGATTGTAGTTGGAGTTATATTAAAATAGTGTACTCTCTAATTTATGTGGATCATTGGTATATCTTCGAAATGGTAGCTAGAATAAACATTACAGTTCCTGGGTAATCTCTTAAATGCTTATATAGGATGAATAAGTAAAAGAGAGAAGGTAAATGAGATACTCTGATGAGAATATGAATGGAGAGTCTTAGTTTGATAAATTGAGCATTTGACATATGGAGAAACCTCTGGTTGTTCTTAATCTCAAAACTTCATT
The DNA here is from genome assembly GCF_000164805.1 of Carlito syrichta. NCBI lineage: Eukaryota > Metazoa > Chordata > Mammalia > Primates > Tarsiidae > Carlito > Carlito syrichta. Next base: position 244,642 of record NW_007254006.1, read on the forward strand.
AATTTATTATTAATAATTGTCATGAAGCTGAGAAATCAGGCAGTGAGAAAGTTAGAAATACCCCATGTGACTCCTCCCCACCCCATCTCCTTTTAGTTCTTTCCTTTCCTCCCAGGCCTGGAACAAAATGGCTATTCTTTGGAGAGTGAAAACTGAGTGAAATTCATGTAATGTTGCTGTTTGATGTTTTTGGCAGTGATGATGAAAATCCTAGACTGAAATGATATTGTATGAAGTCTGGACCAATTGTCGTGTTAAAGCAGAATGGATTTCCTCTCTTTTTGCTGTCTGGATCAATTTTTGGAGGAGTTAGTCAGAAAATTTGGTCTCTCAGTTGAAGCAACATATTGTACTGATAACATGAAAAAGTATAGTTTGATTGGACTCACTAGGCTTTTCCAACTTACTGCTAATGTGAGCATTAGGAGGGTTTTTGCAAAATAAATAGAGCTCACCAAGGTTTGTTAAGAAGGGTTCCAGATTTCATTGACCAAAAGTGGAATGCTTAATACTCAACTAGAAAAAAAGAAAGAAAAGAAAAGAAACAACCCCCCCCCCAAAAAAAAAACCTTTGGAATTCTGAGTCCCACCTGTTAAATTATTTGTCCTTCTAATAGAAGCAGGAATGAAAGGCGTATGTTCAACATCATTTTGGACCCATTTTCTGTGGCGGGAAACCAAGGTAAACACATTTTTCCTGATGTAATTGTTGATATTAGTTCAGCTCATATGATTCAGGCGTAGCTGTGTGAACCATTTTATTTGGAGCCGTCTTTGGCTGGAGTTGGACACGACAGTGGGAAAGCCTAAAGTCTACAAAAGCCAACAGCCTGGGGGCCCCGGATCTTTTAGGGGGCACTGGTCCCAAGTGTTACTGCTGTCAAGGTGTCCTTTGGATTCCTGGCCTTGGCTTTCCTTCCTTCCCATGCGTGTTTGGGAACATTCATCTCATTTCCTCACTTGGTTTAGTTCTGATTTCCTATTTGTCCAGTTCCAGAGCATTGTCATTCCCATTTTTCTAATCTTGCACAGATAGATATATGTGATTGTTTATAAATACTGGGGGTTTGTTTTTAATTCTCCCTTTTTATCTTTGGCTCTTTCTTTCTCTTCTCCCCCTAACTCTTTGCCCCTCTTTAATATATGTTAATAAACTAGTATGTTTTCCTTTCTGAGTTTCTCCATGCTTGCATATTTATATACAAATGTTTATACTCATATATTTTCATATTTTGTATGTCATTTAAAATCCTTCCTTTCTTTATGCTTCTAGTTTGACAATTGTTATGGTAGCATATGGGTTTTGTTCTCAGGATAACCTCCCAAAACACATTTAGCCCATGATATAATTTATTCCTTCATTTGTTTATCCCACAAATATTTTTTGGACAACTTTGTGCCCAAATGGTTCAGGCATGGTGAATATAAATGTGAACAAGGTACAGACTCTGATCTCAGGGAGTGATGAGTATGTGTGCTTTGTGTTGTTAAGGAGAGCCCAGAAAAGGGGTATCTGGCCAGCTTGCAGGGCTCGAGCCCCATTAATACCACTGGGATTATTGCTTCTCTGGAAGAAAGTGTTTCAAGTCCAAGTTTGGGATGATAAAAAACCCATGTGTCTGCCTCTGGCTTGTAGTGAGAAGAGAATCTGGCATGGGTGAAAGAAGTGAGACCCTGATGCAGAGGGTGGGATAATGATGGGAGAGTACTGTCAAGGGGTCCTGGACAGTGGTGATAGAAGAGGCTAGATGAATGACTGTTGAATGTGAACTGTTCCTACGTATGATGTTTGTAAATCAGGCACTAACCATGGGGATGTCCATCCTACATTGCTTGTGTGATTACTAAATACATGTGTTCTGACCTCCCAATCAGACTATAACCAGACTGCATGGAGGGCAGGAACTGTGTCTTATGCCTCTTCTATGGCAAATGACACAATACTGGTCCTAGGGGCATTAATTCAAATGCAGTGCTGCTGAGCAGAGAAATAAAAATAAAATTGCAAATGAACATTTACACATGAAGCTATATCTCCCAAGGACTTTCCAATGTTTTGTTTGACATTTTAGCTTCTAATAACACAAATGCCTACATTTTACAGCATTTATAGTTCACAAAATCTTTTCCAGTAGTTCACTGGATCTTCACAATTAACTTGGGAGGCAGACATCTTTGTTAGTATCACAGTGTTACATCCATGTGGAACATCTCAAGCTTAGGCTTTTAATCCTTCTAGACAGAGGAGCTGTCACCAGGAAGACCTGGGACTCAAATCCTTGTTGTCTGATCCAGAGTCTGCTTTTCCCTCTGTGATTTGCTAAATTAGAGGCAGCTCAGAGAAGGAGGCAGATCTCATGGCCCTGCTTTGGTGAAGAGTTCCTTAAACTTGTAGAAACTCAGCTCGTGGTCTCAGAGAGCTAGCCTTTACTGCAGTTCATGTGGACAGTCAAAAATGTGGGTGATGGAACGGTACCCACTGGGGCTCCCAAGGACCCTGGATACTGACATGTCCCCAAACAGCAGCCTGGGATCACAGTGCCAGAAATTCCATCATTAACAAAGCCATTTTTGAGTTAAATATTGCCTGCGTCAGTCTTCTGTTTAAAGCTGACTTGTCCCCAGGAGAGGAAGATAAGATTGAAGTCACCAATTAATAATCTCAGTAGTGTCAGCTGGGTTGTGAATTACTCTCTTCTGGGGCTGTAGGAAAAGAACCTAACCCTGAGATGATGTAAGATTGTTGTTTGTTTTAGGAAGACTCTGAAGCCAACGTGATTCTGGAGAGTAGTAATGGGATTCTGGAGAGTAGTCCTGTGGTCCACATTGGGGGAGGAACAAAAGGGGCTCTGGAAAGAGCTCAGAGAAGTTTTTACCTCTTGATTCTTCTGTTCCTGGCTAGGAGTCTTTGAGGTCTGTCTGATTATTCTGGACAACTGTTCCTTAGAGCATCCTCTAGATATCACCTCCATGCTTCTGAGTCTGCCCTGGATGGAGCAAAGCAGGATGAGGACTTTCTTTCTATTTGGGGGGTAGGGGATATAAGGCAGGAGGGCAGCATGGAGGTTGGTCATGTTCTGGGAGAGAAGGAAGCTGGACTGTGGTTACTTTGGGGGAAGCAATCACAGGGTTTTAATGTGGGAAACGGCAGCCTCCTACACCATAGTGTCTGACTCTCAGTGTGGTGAGGTCAGTACTGAGCTGGTTGCCATCCCCCCCAGCTGTGGCAGGGGACGGCAATGTCCTCAGCCCACTATGGATTCTGCAGATATTCACAGGCTGCTTTTCCATTACTCTTAGGAAAAACAAACAGTCCTTGGCACTGAAGTTCAAAGCCACGGTTTCTGCATGGTCTTTAACATGACACAGGTGGGCCTTCATTGGAAACACCTTCTGCTCCTCCAGCTCAGTTCTCATGAAAACAAACAGCAGTGCCCTTTGCCCAAGTTGGAAGAGGTGGCTGTGAACCCCCCACGAGCTTCCTGTATATTGCACCTCTTCAATCAGGTCCTGCAGCAGGGGTGAGAACCTGAGCATCCACCCACAGCTCATCATGGGCAATGGGGCAGTGCACCATGGGCAGTGCACTGGCACAGATCCCAGCCTTCTGCCCTCTGTCATCTCCATAGTGATGAGGAAGAGGTCAGAGACTTCTGCACAGGCCTAGCCCCAATGATATCTGGGAAATTTCCTAGGCTTTGCTCAGGAAACGCTCCCAGACAGTCTGAATTATTCACCTCTTTCCCATCATATTATTATGGCTACTCAGTAGTGAGGGTTCAGCATAAAGCCTTAGAAACAATGGAAGTAACTGGCATCTGGAGCATGACTCTCTACATGGAAAAGCCATGGCTGTGTGACTGTGCAAGTCACTCAACTGCTCTGTGTCAGTTTCTTCATCAATGAAATGCAGGTGAACCTAGCACTCACCTTCTAGGGCTCTTCTGAAGATTAAATGAATTGATACATACAAAGGACTTAGAGGGATGTCTGATACTGAGTAAACACTAAATGTTAGCTACTATTACTATTAATAATAAAGATAAACAAGACATTCCTTTTAACAGACTTTATTTTTTAGAGCAGTTTTGGGTTCACTGCAATATTGGGAAGAGGGTTCGGCGATTTCCTATAGTCTACACAGCCTTTCCCACCGTCAACATCCCCCACCAGAGTAGTACCTTTGTTGCAATTGCTGACTCTACACTGACACGTCATTGTCACCCAAAATTCATTGTTTACACTAGGGTTTGCTCTTAAAGCTGTATATTCTGTGGGTTAGGGCAAACATATAATGAAATGTGTTCACCATTATAGTATCATAAAGAATATTTTCACTGACCTGGAAATCCTCTGTGTCCTTCTATTCATCTCTCCCTCCCCCAAATCTCTGGCAGCCTGGTCTTTTACTATCTTCATAGTTTTGTCATTTCCAGAATGTCATTTAGTTGGAATCATACAGCCTTTTCAAGTGGGTTTCTTTCACCTAGTGAGATGCATTTAAGTTTCTTCCACATCTTTTCATGGCTAGATAACACATTTCTTTTTCTTTTTGGCACTGAGTATTAGTTCTTCATCTGGATGTACCACAGTTTATCCACTCACTTAATGAAGGACACCTTGATTGCTTCCAAGATTTAGCAATTATGACTATATCTGCTATAAATATTGTGTGCAGGTTTTGTAAAGAAAGGCCTATTTTTAAAAATCACATTAAGCATGTAGTATATGAAATTTACCTCTGTCATCTCAGCCTGATACATATCAGGATTGATACATAGTTTTCAACTTCTGACTCTTCCTCCCATTTTTTTTTCTTTTTGAGTCAGGGTCTCACTCTGTTGCCCAGGTTAGAGTGCAATGGCATGATCATAATGACCACAGCTCATGGCAGCATCGACCATCTGAGTCAGGCAATTCTTCTACCTCAGCATTCTAAATAGTTGGGACTACAGATGCGTGCCACCTTGCCTGACTAATTTTTTAAAAAATTTTTTGTAGAGATGAGGTTTTCCTATGTTACCCAGACTGGTCTCAAACTCCTGGGCTCAAATGATCTCTCTCCTTGGCCTCCCAAAGTGCTGGGATTACAAGTGTGAGCCACTGCACCTGGCTTTTCCCCAAATGTTGAATGTAGATTTTGGTGCTCCTTGGCAGCAGTGGGATTCTCTGGGATCCCTCACTCAGTAGCCACCTTGCCAGTCACCTCTTGAGCCTTTATGTTTGTTTTGCTCTTACTGTCAATTACTCTAAAAGCTTAGGGCATGGCTTATCCCTATATCCTTACTGAGATTGTTCATACTTTTCACCATGGCCTTGAGTTTTAAGGGAAAAAAAGGACATCATTAAATAGTGGAAGCATAATGTTGCAAAGGGGTTTACATAAAATGTTCTCAAGCACAAAAATGATGTGCAAGTGAAAAGGTAGTAACAATAGCCAAAGATATAAAGTAGGCAATACTGATGGAAATGAACTTAAATTTACAAAGAAGGGAAAAATTACTCAGGGAGTGAATAGAGGGGCTAGAAATCTATAATGAAATTGGCACATTGTTCTTGAGTGTACACAGGTTTAAAGAATGTAGAGTAGTGATTGAAAACATTTTTGACCAAGATATTTTTAGATGATTCATTTGGAGCCCATGCTAATTTTTTTTTTACAAAAATATGCAAACAATCCTGAGCAAAAGGAGCAGAAATAAATGCCTGAAAATTATTTATAGAACAATAGAAAAAAATAGAGCAACCTTATTGTGTCAAACCAAGAATTTCATGAAGTATATAAAGCTGCATTAAAGAGCTGAAATTTTGAGAAATTTCTCTTATAAAGCACCAAAATGTTCAAGAAGAGAAAAATTAGTGATAAGGATTTTGATTTTCTATAAATTTCCTTTTGAACTACTTGTTTTCAATTAAGTTATCGGTTACTAAATGACGTAACAATGACATTAGACTTCCAGAGCTTGACTCTGGTGTCACTCCGTGGGAAGGATGGTAGTGTTCCCTTCTGGTCATGTGTGTTATGGGGCCAGTCTTATTCAGTGGACTTCCTGATAGCTTGCTCCTCAAATGGCTTTGTGACCTTGGATGGGTTTCTTCTATTTTATAAGCTTTTTTTTTTAAATGTAGTTTTTATTTTTTTAAATTTATTTTAAAGATGTGGACTACAATTCAGGATTAGGTATACAAGTGGTCATCATACAAGGAAAGTTTGGGCCTCCCTTTGGTCCCCACTTTTCCTGGTTTGAGATCAGGTACCCTTATTGATGTTGTGTCTCCCATCCCCAACCCTGGCAGTATCCCGCTATTGCAAATCCCTTTTCTATGGTATGGTAAATGTTCAGGGTCTGCTTATGAGTGATAACGTGTTGTACTCTGTTCTTTGTTTCTGTGATAGAACACTGAGTATGATAGACTCTAAATTCATTCAAGTTGCTGTGAAGCCCATATGTCTGTCCTTCTTTATGGCTGCATAATATTCCATTGTGTATATGCATTTTAAAAATCCAGTCCAGTTTTGATGGGCAGCATGGTTAGTTTTATGTTTTTGCTATTGCGAATAGTGCTGCCATTTTAGGCCCTTGAAAGCTTCTATCTGGGCAATGAGGAATGAGGAATTTTGGCCAAGTGTTCTCTGAGTGTCTTCTTACTTTTTTTGAGTTCAAACACCTCTATGCATCATCAATCAGACTGTCATTTTCTGATTGTTTTACCTTCTAGGGCTGTCCTTAATCTCTCCTGTTAGAAACAATCATGTACCATTGTGTGTTCGTATGTCCTATTACCTTGTTATCTCTTGCTTAAGGAAATGTTGAATCATGTTTTTTCCAAGTATATGAACATTTCCATCTTGATAGATTTATTTAGAAAGCATGGAATAATATCCATGGGTCAACCAACTTTATTCCTCTCCTTTTTTTTTTTGAGTTGGAGTCTCACTCTGTCACCCAGACTGTAGTGCAGTGGCCGCTCCCGGCCACCGCAGCCTCGACCTGCTGGGTTCTGGTGAGCCTTCCGCCTCAGCCTTCTGAGTAGCCAGAATTACAGGTGCGCACTACCACGCCCGGCTGATTTTTAAATTTTATTGTAGAGATGAGGTCTCGCCTGCCCAGGCGGATTTCAAACCCACAGGCTCAGGCAATCCACTCACCTCAGCCTCCCGAAGGCGTGGGATTACAGGCTGAGCCACCGAGGCCGGCTTTATTCCTCTCTTAAAATACACTAGGTATATTTGATGCATGGATAATGATCACTTTTAAGTTTTCTTTTTCTCTTCTTTGTGGCAGTATCTGACAAAATTCACCTATCATTTTATTTTGCATGGTTATGTCTGAGAAAGAAAGAAAGAAAGGGGAACTGGGGACTGGTGGAAGATACGAGCAGTGACACACTCATTTGTGCAAAGAGGGTATTGTCCCTGCACTGCATATTGAGCTGCAGTTTACCAGTGATGGCCCTTGATTTTATGACAACCTTGTACAATGAGTCAAAACTATTATCCCATTGGACAGATAAGAAACCAGAGACCTAGAAAATGAAATTAGCATGTCAAATCTTTTGTACATAGTCTTATATGTAGGCATGAGCACACACTGAGTAATTTTCCCTGAACTACTCCTTTTCCAAGGAAGTCTCTCCTAATATAATATATCCTGAAGGGTAACTTCTAGGCCAAAGTAACTTAATAGTAGATGGCAGACTTCCAAGGAGTTGCTGATTTCCCTAGGTCTTAAGTTCCTTGCTTGTGTGAATAAGAAGGCAGATTTGAGTGGGACATTGCAACACTGGGTTATCACTCGCATGGTAACTTGCATGGGAAAATGTCTCCCCTGCGCAGATTAATTAAGAAACGGTCCTTTGGAATTCTGTTCCTTGGAGTGAATTACTGGTGGTTTCTGTGCAGTTAAAGGGCTAGACACTGTTTTCTGTGGTTGCTCACTGGAAACTAAAGAGGAGTGTAAGTGGGCGGTACAGTGACATTTGCAAAAACACAGGTTGTTTTTAATTAATGCCACATGGAGCATCCAACCACAGCATCCCTCCCCCCCCGCCCTAGTTTGATAATGTCTCTGGGTATTGTAGCCTAGAATTCTTCAAATTACTCCCATGTCATGCTACATGCAGCAATGATTGAGTACTATTGTTGAGGGCAATTGGGGTAATAGGAACCTCATCAGTCAGCTGAGGAGGTGTGGACAGGATATTGGGGTAAAAAGGTAAAACCTGGTCCAAGACTGGCCTCAGAACCAGATAACTGGCAGTAACTAGGGAGTGAGGGTTTACCCTTTAAAACTCAGCTAACCTCAGGTCTTCATGGCTTGAACAGAGAAAAATGCTTCTGGGTTCACATGGGCCGGCAGAGCTTGAATCTAGACACTGGAGGTTATACCAGCTGTTCAAGGGACTGTTTAAGATCGTGTTGCTGCTGTTCTTGATTCTACTAGGAATTCAGTCTTACATGAATTTAAAGTACATAAGGGTAGTCAATTTCAATGTCATACAGAGCCAGCTCTCTTTGCATTCATCATTGAAAATAGGCAAAGGATGAGGAATAGTTGAGTATTCATTATATACACAGTGAAGCCTTACTGATTTGAATCAGTGGAGTAGGATTGGTCTGATTATAACGATTTGACAAGAAACATGTCTCAATAAATTCAAGATGTGAAGGGTGCAGAGATGAAGCAAACATAGACCATGGCTTCGCAGAGAATATATGTAACTGTCACAAAATGTAACTGTGGTTAGAGTAATGCTAACAATAGGAGATTAGAATAACCCAGCTAGCCTTGGGTGCTACATTGAGAAAGTAATGAGGAGCCATGGAGAATTTCTGAGTACAGAAGGAACATTGCATAGCCACACATGGGAGTTTGAATAGGTAATTAGGAAACTGCTGCATACTTGGAATGAGAAGCCTGATCCTCAAATTATAAACCATGGAAGCTAATTAGATGCAAAGAAAGAAAGAAAGAAAAAAGGTCTCAAAAGTAGCTTCGAGACTTCCAGGCTGTGAGATTTGGCATGATGATAACAGGGTCAGTCTGGTGACCAAGGTGGAGGGAGACTGCTTTGAATGGTTTTAAACATTGTGCAATGGTTTTAAACATTTGACTGTGAGTCCCTATGAATTGTGCAGTTGGTTTGTAGTCTTGAGCTTGATGAAGCAGGACCTAAGTCACTAATCTGAGAGTCAACTGTACAGAGGTAAGATTTGAATATGGGAATTAGAGGCAAAGAGCTAAGGTCCGGTGATTAATCCTATGGTTAGAAAGCAGCACAAATGATCTGTTTATTCTCTGTACTTCTAACTCCAGGGAGTATGAGCCCATGCTGAAATGACTGAGGATAAAGATGAGACAGTTGAGTGTTTTTTTTTATAAAGAATTGCAGTATTGCACTGTACAGTCAATGACTAGATTTCTCTATGCTGACAGTTTATATTTCAATTACAATAAAAAGAATTCTATGGCCATTCTCACGTTTTGCTTTTTTTTTTTTTCCTTCCCCTCTTCTGTCTTTGTGCTAGATGCACTTTTGGCTCTTGATTTACTGTTAGAAATTTCCTGTGTAGTTTGGGGCTGAAAGTCAGGGGGTCAGGTTTTGGGATTTGAAACCCAAACAAGTCTTTCACTGCTTCCTATAGTACTCTCAAATTAATTTAGAGGTCAGAGGATAACCTGTGAAAATATAAAGTGAAATCTAGACTTTTATTTCTGTATGGATTTGAAAGAAAAGCACATTTGAAGAACAGCATGAAGTTCATTTTAGAATAACCAAATTGTACTACTGATTGAGAACACTGATGTACCAAAACTCAGAATCAATTTCTGAAGTATTTGTAAAGATAAGCATGCTTAACTTTAAAAAAAGTTATAGAATATGAGATGCAGTATTGAAAAATCAAGAACCCAGATCAAGTATTAAAATATCAAAATATCTAGGCATGGTGGCAAAAGCCTCTAATTCTAGTACTTTGGGAAGCTGAGGCAGGAGGATTGCTTGAGCCCAGGAATTTGAGATCAGCCTGGGCCACATAGTAAGACCCTGTCTCTATTAAAAAAAAAAAAGGCAGAGCTAGATGGCTCAGCCTGCAATCCCGGCACTATGGGAGGCCAGGGTGAATGGATTGCCTGAGTACACGGGTTTGAGACCAGTCCAGGCAATTTGGCAAGACCTTGTCTCTATAATAAACCAAAAATAAACCAGGTGTGGTAGTACGCTTGTAGTTCAGCTACTTGGAAGCCTGAGGCGGAAGGATCGCCGGAGTCCAGCAGGTCAAAGCTGGGGTGGTCGTGAGTGTACCACTGCACTCCAACCTGGGCGACAGAGTGGGACTCCAACTCAAAAAAAAAAAAACATTAACTGAGCATGGTGGCAAGTCTTAGCTACTCGGGAGACTGAGGAGGGAGGATTACTTGAGCGCAGGTGGAGGCTGATGTGCTCTATGATCTTTCCATTGCACTCTAGCCTAGGTGACAGAGGGAGATTCTGACTCAAAAAAAAAAAACCAGCAAAATAAGAACATTTGCTTAATGACTACTTCAACTTAACTAATGTTTATCAAGTGCCAATCAGGGCAAAGCATAAAGTATGACCAGTATGCTGATGAGTATTATAAAAAATCAGACATAATTTCTGTTCTCAGGGAGAGTACATAGTAATGAATGAGTTTATATTTAAAAATAACAACAGTAACAATGATAGGAATAAACTGACTATAAAGCAAAGTAAAGTGAAATACATGGCAAGCTGAGAAAAAAAGCACAGAGTATGAGGAGATGGTAAAATTACTTCTGACTATAGGATTAGGAAAGTCTTCTCAAAAGAGGTGGTATTTGAATTACATCTTTAAGGACAATAATTGCAAGCACAGTGGTGGGTGGTGATAATGATAATAATGATGAAGAAGAAGAAAGCAGTTGCCAGTCATGAATTCTTATGTCTTACCCAGCTCTATATTACTTGCAGAAGAGATTCTATGTTGTTAATATTTCAACAGGGAAAGCAATGAAGGGGATATCAGATGAGAAAGGAACATGAGATGAAACATGTTGTGTGTTGGTAGGTGCAGAGTGGTCATTTGGGGTGTCAAAGCTCACTGTACATGGGGGGTTGTAGTAACAGATAAGATTGGAAGAGAATAGAAACCACATCAGCAAAAAGCTCCAAATGATTTATAATTACACTAGCCATACTTAGAGTTCTCTGGATGCTTGTGTGGAAAGCTAACTTCATTAGGCAAAAGCAGGCTGGGCTTGTGGTGTGTGCACCTGCCCCTCAAGAGTTTGAAAATGTTCTCTGGCATTGAATAATCTATAGCAAACCTTTCACCTGACTATGAAGAAAAGATTTTGAACATTGTCTTTTGATGGCTCCAGGAAAGATGGATTTGGTGAGGGCACAGAAAGCACATCATTAACAAAGAATAGCCACTGTATCATGGGCCAAGGGAGAAATGGGTAATGCTTTCTCAGAAGATGTGACATTCTTTCTCACTTTAATTCACACAATTCTTAAAACATTTGGGATTCCTTTATTTTATAAGAGGAATTCTACATATGCTTGAAATAACTTACAAGCATCTCAACATTTTGCTAACAAAGTTATTTTTTATTATTTTAAAAATGGACTGATTCTAAAGTGTACCACACAGTCGGGGGGGGAGGTAAAAAAAAAAAACTATTCATGCTGAAGGTATCTTTATAGGAAAAAATTCAGAGAATTCTGATAGCCCTGAAAGAGATAGAAAAACAGAAAAATAATGACCCCAGGAAAGGATATTATATTTTTAAAACAAGTCGAAATATCTTCAAGATATTAGTTGTAGTCTTTTTCTTTAAAGTATGTGGTCATTTGGGGAATGAGGAGGGAATGCATGTGTGTGGCGGGAGGGTTTAATCAGCTTGATAAAACTTCACTTTATTCCAGTTGGGCTGAGTCCAGTTAAGATTAGGATGGAACGAAAAGGTTTGTCTACAGAACAATTGTGGGGTATGAGGAATATTCGGTTCTGGTTTTTAGTTTTGGTAAATAACTCATGCAAAATGATGAAAAGACAACATAAACACAACAAAACAATGACAAAATAAACACAACAAAACTTTAAAGACTCATATCTGTATTTTTACTAGATTTAGAGATAGCCAGATATTTGGAACTCAGTTCTCTGGATTATAATACACAGAATGCTTGCTCTCAAATGTAGACTTCAGATTTTTTCCCAGGTCACAGGTATTCTAGGAGCACATTCAGATTCAGGAATCAGACTAGTTTTCTGGGTTTTTATACATCCATGAGGTTTGGTTTATAGTGAAAAAGTTTATCTTTAAAATTCCAGAGATTTCTAGGCAAGCTGTTAGCATGAAACTTGATGTTTTTAACTGTTTCTTCTCACATTCATCTGGAAACAACAGAATATGCAGAAAAGAGGAAAATAAATGTTTATTGACATTAATTAATAATGAAACCAAATAGAATTTGTTTAGATACAATGTCCATGGAATATAATATAGCCAGTACACATTGAAATGACCAAACCTATTGTGAAAATGTGGAAATACTTTCACGTTGGCTGATGGACAGCTACTTTTGGAGTAACTTGAGTGCTTACATGCTGTTCTTGTCATTCAGATGTTTCCCTCCTTTGGAAAACCTCGAGTCTCTCCACAATCTAGAGAATAACCGGATAATGCTTGGCCTGACAGAAAAGTGTTCAGAATCTGACTTTAGCTAATGTCCATTCTGATTGCTCAAGCTGTTAAATAGTTTGAATGTCAGAGCTGTTAATTTGCCAGCTGAGATAATGTATGAAGGAGATATTTCTGTCATTTAGTGTTTATCTTCTCAAAACAACATCCCCTTCTTCATGGGATTTGCTTCTTCCCTATACCAAACATATACTGGGGTGCTAAAAAAATGTATACACATTTTAAGAGATGTTAAGAGTTGTTCTCCATAATCAGAAGTGTCTGGACGCTGACAGTAATCACTCTGAGTACCTTTTGTAATTGTAGAAGTCAAACAACATGACTTGTATTCAACTTTTGTTATCAGTATATATTGAGTATTATAATTTTATTACAGATTTTTCCTTTCTTAAAATGTATACATTTTTTGGCACCCTCTGTAGCTCTGATGGGGGATGACAAACAGCTTCTTATACCTTTGGCTATAGTGATTGGTTTAGGGATGGACCTGTAACAGACCAGACACATAAAGTCACTTGTTTATTTTTTATCTTTAGACAGGAATTGCCACTCTTAGGTTACAAAGTAGAGGATCTTGGAGCTCTCTACAATGCCTTTGCCATGTGGGGGAATTTGTCTGAGGAGACCAATTAAAAAAAAAAGGTATACATAAGGAGAAGCAAAGTTAGAGGTCCTAGGAAAGTCTTTCAGAGCTAATCCTGGCAGACCTGTATAAATACTCCAGGTAAGGAATGGGAAATGGCAGTGAGTTCTCTGTAGAGAGCAATGTTGATTCCCCATTAGTAATACAAGGAGGTGCAAAGGTAGTTCCTGGTGGAAATTGTCACATCTACTGGAGACCTGGCCAGGGGATGCAGTCTTCACCATCTGTGCTGAGATGAAGCTCCCAGCTATAACTCAGACATGGATGCTAGTTCTCTGGATTGGTGGTCTATTGTTGGATTGTGCGTGTTTTTCTCCCATTTTGGTTTCCTTAATCCCTCTGGAGTTACTTCTGCTAGTTTCTATCAGGAGGATGAAGACCAGGTTCTCACAAATCCCAGCTTAAATCCTACCTGAACACAAGCCGAGTATCAAGCATCATTATCACTCTTTTTATGTGCTAGACACTGTAATGTACATACATTGCTTCATTTAATCCATGCAACAATTTAATGAGGTAGGTACGGTCTTCCAATTATTTTATAACTGTAGAAACTGAGTTGAGAAAAGGTCACAGAGATAACAAGTGCTGGATTCATAATTTGAGCCCAGGTATTCTGATTTGTATCTGGATTGCTGCACTATGAATAAAGTACTAGACAGTAGTCTTGAGAAACTCCAAAATTCTAGAGCTTAGTTACCCTGAAGCCTCCATTCTAACCTCTTCCATTCTGCTGCATTCCCTCATAACTTTCCTTAGTCTAGTTAGAGCAGGATTTTTGGCTACTTTTAACTTCCAACTCAAAAAAGTTTGACTATGGAGTGGGTGGAAAAAAACCCCTGGGAGGCCTCTATGACTACTTAAGGCAGAGAAGAAAGCTTTCCTCCTGTGAATGACTAGACAGGGCAAAGTGGCAGACCTCTGTGAGTCTTCTGCATGTCACAGGGTGACTGCCAAATTCCCTGACAATTCAGAACTGTTTGCTTTGAAATAACTTCACTGTAAGAAAATAAGAACATTCGAGAAAGTATTTGATGAGTATCCTTAAACTCAATAGGGGACAGGGCCTGTGAGCTACATCATTAAAAGAGAGGAAATCATGTATATAGGCAATGAAGCTTCACATTGTGCTCCATAAATATTTACAATTATTGTGTGTCAATTATAAATAGAAAATAAAAAGATAATAAAAGGCATTAAAAAAGCGAAAAAATTAATGTAAGTACTTTACCCAGATGAAGTATTTTTTGACAAAATTAAAACTAAGTTTTGAAACAGTAAGTAGCTGAGTTGATATTGTGAAAAATAATGAATATAAAATAAGACCTTGAATAAGTTTTCCAGAACTCTAAGGAAAAGCAAAGGAAAATTATTTTAAAAAATGATAAACAGATATAAGAACTAGATCTTGGGGAACAAATTATATACTGTAAAAATTCCTAAAAGAAAAAACAGTAAAGATGTGACAAAGAAAAACATAAGTAAAAGATAGAAGAGAACTGCCTGGATGGAAAAGATGGCAAGAAAACAGAAAAAGAAAATAAAAGATAAAATAAGATGACAGAAATAATTACAAATATAACAGATTTATATTTCAAGAGGAAAATTACTCAGATTGGTTTAAATTATATTGAATGAAAATAAGAGATCTAGTCAAGGCAAAATAATACAAAAGGATTAAAACTAAAATAATCGGCTGCAAAGTAGCAGAAAAGCATAAGCCAAAATAAATGAGGTAGCTTAGACAAAGTAGAAATTAAAGCTAAAGACGTTTAAGGGGTCCTAAAGGTCATTCTATTTTGATCAAATAATCAATTTATAATGACAGTAGGAGATCATGAATTTGTATATTGCGAGTGACATAACATTCACATAGGTACTAACCAAACTCAGAAAGCTGTGGAAAAAAAACATACACACTTGTGCTAGATTTTCACATAGCACTATCAGTTTATTACAGTTTAAGTAGGCAGTAAAAGAAACAAAACAGGAAAACATGAGTAAGGACCAAGGGAGCTGGGGTACAGAACAAGCTGAATTTTTACATTAGTGATCCACTTTATGTGCTTACAGATAAGGTAAATGTCCTTGGAACATTCATAAACATTGAAATGCTCCTATTATATGCCGTTTAAAAAAACTCAGTAAGAAACACCCCAAGAACCAAACAGAAAGTACTGACCACAGTGCATGACCCAGAAGCTTTAATTTAAAAAAAGCTAATAAAGCATTGAGTCATTAAATGAGGCCCTAGGTGAACTCCGAGCCTCTCTGTTCAGACTGTCATGGCCTTAACTTAGAGGACAGGCATTTTGTACTCTGTGCTGTTGTAATTTTTGCAACAGGGGGAACAATATGAAATAAAATACCCCGGCAGGGGAGCACAGAAATTTACTGCAGGCAACCTCCTGTTACTTTTTAGAAAGAAGGAAATATATCAAATTATTTAAAAAAATAGAACTATGGAGTTTGAAAGGCTCTTAAGCCATCATTCTGTTCAACTCTCATTTTATAGAGAGGGTAATGGAGACCAAGAGAGGGAAAGGATTTTTCTTAGGTTGTGCAGCAAATGAAACTTGGCTAGTGCCCTAGTCTCCTGGTGGCTTCTAAGCTCTGTTCCTTTCCCTGTTTCAGGAGTTCATCCCAAAGCAAGAACCAGGGCATGCGTTGCATATTGGATCACGTGATTAGTTCCAGATTTGAGTGACCCTGGTGTACTCATTTGCCTTGCAGAAGTAAGACTGACTGCTCCCAGGGTATTCCTTGGAGCCAGAGTCTCTGCTCCCCTTGTGAGGGGAGCTGGAACAATGTGGTTGTTATTACCAAAGCCACAGCCTTTCCACCTCTGCCAGGTAACCTGCAAAACAACCTCTGACATCATTAAATGCTGAAATCACTAAACTGTAAACGTGTGTTGGGGTGTTTTCTGGAATGCTCTCATGACCTCTTTTTGTCGAGACTCATTTTGCTTTTATTTTTCCCCAGGATCTGACTGGTCTCTCCCCATTTCTGTCCTCCATCACTGGCACCTGGGCTAGGTTGATCCTCTGCCTCCTTTCTTAGCATGGTGTTGCGTAGAGACCTCTGTGTTTCTAAGTCACACCAGGTGAGCAACTGCTTTTTCACACCACTGGGCCAAGATATGTTCTCAATTGTTGTCTGACTGGACTACAGTTGCATTTCTGGCCTTATTAATGGAGCAGAGAAAGCAGAGGAATAAAAGTCACATTCACTCTTCAAGACACTGCTGAACTTACTGCTTCAGGGGGGACCTTGTTTCCAGTTATGAACTTCTGAACTGAGGATTTTATGAAATCTAATCCTCATTGTATTATAGCATAATCCCCTTTCAGTTATCCACCCAATTTTTCTGTAACAGTCGTGTCTTCCTTCCTTTCCCTGTCAGAGGGATCTGGGCATCTAGGCTGGGAATATCCATCTCCTGCTTCCCCCTTTTTGGTAAGATGCCAGGGGTTGAAGCTTGCCGAAACCCTCCCAGCCTCTCAATTCTCAGTCACAAGTGGGATGATTCTATCCTCTGGGGTGGAAGTAGGATTCTGTTTCTTAAAATGTCTCTTCAACCTACCACATTTTAATTTGCAGTTTCAAAAGGGAAACGATTAAAAGCATTAGGATGAGGAGAGCTCTTAGAGATCGTCCCCTCCAGACTCTACTCTCTGTTTCAGTTTCTTAATGCTGCATAACAAATCACCCCAAAACATAATGGCTAAACAATCACCATTTGTTGACTCACAATGAATGTGATTTGGGTAAGGCTTGGTGGACTTGTCTCTTTCAGTGCCAGGCGGGATTAATGAAAGTGCTGATTCTCCTCCACGTGTCCCCTCTGTCTCCATGTGTTTGCCTGCCATTTAGTTGTCTAACCTAAGTGTCTTCACATGATGGATGACTTCTGATAGGCAGAACGCAGAAGCTGTTCAACCTCTAAAGGTCTTACTATATTCTGTTAGTTGCAGTAAGTCACAAGGTCAGCCCAGCTTCTAGGGAAGGGGAAGTAGACTGTACCTGTTGATGGGAGGAGGGACATGAGTTGGCAAGAATGGAGGGTATGCTTGACATCATCTTTGCTGACAATCTACTACACTCTGTAGAGTGTGGAGTGCAGAGTGTAGAGAAGTAAAGCATTGAGGCTTGTCAATCTCTTATCCAAGGCAACAATATGAACATGGTACTTAACTGGCAAAATAGTGGTAAGATGTGGGAAGCAACACCATGCTAAAACAGGCTTGAGCAGCACAGACAATGACTGCTGTGAACTCTGAGATCATTCAGAATAGCCTTGGAAGCTTCTTTGAGGAGGTGCTACAGGACTCTGGCCATTTTTCTTTGCTCATGGGGTAGGGGTTCAGTAGAAAGTTAATGGAGTTGGTTTGAGAATGGTATTTTGTGGTGTGAATTGTGTTTTATACAGTTTTACAAGCATGCATCTGGTCCAGGACAATAACGGTATCTGAAGATGTGGACTTAGCTTGGAGTAAGGAGGTGAGGTTGGCCTGGGGTAGTGGCTGAAGGTTTGGGATCTCTCTATTTACCCAGTCTGGAGGTGAGGCCCTATCTTATGCCAGCTTTGCAGTATTCTCAGAAAGTAGCAATGCACAGTTTTGAAAATATAACAAGTAGTTCTCCCAGACTGGATAAAACTCAGTTCAGGCTCCAATATACCAATTATGCACACAATTGATTCCAAGACCTTGAAGTCAATAGCTAGATGAACTTCTTTAGTATAAATATTTCTCATTGCAGTATTTGAGTACTTATTTAGCTTGGAGTTTTATAAAGAAAGTATAAGGATTTGTTTACTTATGCCAAATATTTAACAAAAACCTTTTAGTTATTATTTATCACTTTATTTTCTCAATCTGTGAGTGTATTACCATCTGCTATGAGACAAAACTCTTCAGGCACAGTAAAAACTTTTACATTTTCCTAGTTAAAAAATTGGGGAGATGGTGTTTGTAAATATAACAGATAAAGTAATAATGGCTGACACCGACCTTACTGTGGTAGTTTACTATTTGGATGAGTTTTCTATTGCTGTTGTAACAAATAACCACTAACATAGTGACTTAAAACAATCCGTATTTATTGTCTTACAGTTCTAGATGCCAGAAATTTAGAATGGGTCAGCATGATTTTTCTTTCTGTTAGAGGCTGCCTGTATTCTTTGGTTTGTGGCCCCATGTTACTCTACTGCCACCTTCTATGACTCTGATATTCCTCCTGTCTCCCTCTTGTAAGGACCTGTATGTAACTACATTGGGGCCACCTAGATAACCCAATATAATATTCCCATTTTAAGACCCTCAAGATCCTTTTTGGTCTTTAAGGTAGCAAAGTCACAGATTAGGGGGATTAGGATATGGATGGACATCTTTGGGGAGGGTGACATTATTCTGTCTACTACAATACTAATATTTGAAACTTTTATATTATTATTTGCAAAAGTCTACATAGTCTCTTCTGTTACAATACATGTTTCTTTCAACAGAAAAAATGGTGTCATTATAATGCTGATTTTTAGCTCAACATTTTAATGTTAATTTGTTGGATTGTAGCATATCATTTCATAATGCATATGCATATAAAAACATCACATTGTGTGCAGTCAATATATGTGATATTAACAAAAATAATAATACACAAAATAAATACCAATTGAGTGCCAAACAAAACAAAATAGAACAAAGAAGACAAGAAGTCAAGTTTGAAGTTTGTTCTCAATTAAAGAGAAAACTTTTGCAATATACGCCAAAAAAAAATTAAGAAATACACTGAAAATTCTGCATCATACTTTATGTTAGAGCAAAAAATGACTCATATGGTGGCTAGAATACCATTATACTTTCTAATTTAAACTATTTGAGAAAGCTGTAAGTACAAATGAAGAGGCTGGGAATACATTTCCCCTAGTGTTTAAAAAAAAAAAAGATGAAGCGGCTTTACACCTTGATCCATAGAGTTCATTTTGATGTCATTGATCTCTATTAGATGCAAATACCTCTTTCAGGACCTATGTTTCAAAGAAAAAAATTAACAGATTAAGTTAAATTAAAAATTAATGTAAAGAAATTGAAGATGCAGAGGATGGAGAAACTGTGATATTAGAAGCAGACACCACTGACAATGTAATGCTCTGTTATTGTATCACTAATTGTTATTATTTATGTTAGTGCTCTGTTTAAAATTTCATATTTTGAGTGGTCTACTGTTGGCCTTATTCTCTCCAAAGCCTTGCTGCTTTTCACACGAGGCTTTACAAAATGTGAAGTGTATCAGAAACATATATATAACATTATAGCAGATATTTCTTCATTTGAATTTCAGAGTCCCAGTTAATTCCCCTCACAGTAAAGGGCAGATACCATCTGAACAACAATGCTAATTTTGTTTTTCCTGAAAACTCCCATCAAAGAGGAATATTTGCCCCAAGTAGAATGGGAGAATGTGAGAAATTTGGGAAGATTAGAAAAAAATTGTTATAGGTAAAGTTTGAGCTATTTAAAAAAAAACGAATAGGCATTACTTGGGTGAGAAAAGATGGGAGGAGGTTCAGAAAGGGAGGGAGCTTCAGAACACTCAATAAATACATGTTGCATTAGTTCATAAATTTCTTAGGAAACATAAGTTTGGTGGTTTACACATAACCAAATGGTTTTGATGTTAAACTTGTTTATTTCATTCTGTTTAGCGTCTTGTTGAGAGAGAGGTCATTGGAGATCTCCAGAATCACAGAAAGTATTTTTCCTTGGGAAACCTATGCACCAGGATTCTGATTAGGCCTGTGTTTTCCCACTCCCACCTGACTGTCTGGCACTTACCTGCTAAGTGATCAGAACTGATTTATTAAAAAAGCCACCCTCAACACAAATGAAGCAGATCAGTGGGGTTTTCTGCAATGGGTTTTCTGCAATGGATACAGGAATTTAGGCTCTTTCCTGGCAAGGAATTTAGGCTCTTTCCATTTGTGCAAGATGCAAGAGCAGTTTCCTTTTAAGTTCAAAATTGTTTATTCATAAACTTAGAGAGAGAGAGAGAGAGAGAGAGAGAGAGAGAGAGAGGAGAGAGAGAGAGAGAGAGAGAGAGAGAGAGAAAATGAAACTCAGATTCTGCTCATAGTCTTTCCCTTCCCTCTATCCTGGGATTTATTTGGGGTAAGATTAGCATGAAGGCCATTTTTTTTTCTATGTGGTCTCAGTAGACTGGGGAATGGGAAGTGATGCTTGGCACACAGACCCCTGCCCCTCAAGGTAGGAGCAAGCATTGACACGGCCCCTTCTGTCTGCCTTAGTTTTGTGAAGAGGAGGTAAGAGGGCGAGAGGAGGTGAACTTTTGCTATGCAGAGAGACAAGTCAGACAATGTGAGTTTTAATTGAAATCATATCCCCAGCATTTTACTTTTCAAAAGTTGTTAGCATGATCGGGGTTGCATTTTCTTGTGACTACTATTATTACTGTCATGCTGACTGCTCTGGGCAGGGGCTGAAGGTTACATGTGGGCTGAGATCGCTGGGCTGCATGGGAGGGGCTGGCAGACCTAGTGCCCCGGCATCGGAATGCTTTTCTGAGCCAGGTTCAGAATGCTTTGCCTCTGGCTAGGGCTCCCTCTCTGTGGATACCACGAAGCCTCCTCTCCAGCACATAGTGGTGGTGGTGATACTATTATTTGTATTCTCTTCTCTTCCGGCTCAGACCTCTTGTGGGGCTCCTTGATCTCAGAGATGACTCTTCTTTGAGACCTGTTCTGTCAGAGATAGTGCTTTCCCCTGGCTCTGCAGGGATGCCATTCTGAAAGAGGGAACTGTAGCTTAACTGAACCCCCTCAGTCTTTAATATGTATTTGAATCTTTTGGGGATCTTGCTGAAATGTAAATGTATTCACGAGTTTAGTATGGGGTTTAAGATTGTGTATTTCTAACAAACTCTCCAGTGATACCAAAGCAGCTGGACCGGGGACCAAACTTTGACTAGCAAGGCCTGAGAATATAGCTGAAAACCCAGTTAGTAAGGCCTTTCAGTTGTGTGTATTTTTTAGAAAGAAAATCCAAGGAGAGAAAACTCTATGGGGACCTATGTATTTGCAGAGTGCCTGAACCTTTGGTGCTGTGTGGGATACAACCTAAGTGAGGTGAGAAACATGATCCTGATCCCTGCCCTTGGAGAGTGAATGCCCTAGTTGGGAAGACAAGGCTCACACACACCCAGCAATCAATCACATGTCATATTTTATTGCTGCTGAAGTGCCAAAAGGGGGTACAGATTCTGAGTGCTCTGATGTTGAAAGTGGCAGGCAGTCTGAGGAAGTCTTGGTTCAAAGTGAGGCTTATTCAGATGTGAGGGTGGTTACCTCAAAGGATTTAGTGCCAAGGTGACCCCCTTTTCATCTTGTTTCCTAGGGCACTCCCTATCTCATTTTCCAGTCCCTAATATCTCCAGTGGTTTCTGGCACAGACTAAGTGACCAGGAGGAGGGAAAGGATGTCCTTCCATCCCCTTGGCCATGTGTTCAGTTGGCCCTTTGAGGTACAATATGGGAAATGTCCCTTTACCCAGGAATTTATTTGGTTAACCTTTCTTGAAGGCCCTCTATATTCCAGGCACAGTCTCTACAAGGTCCTGGATACGTAGAAATGTTCCCATATTTTAAGAGCTCAAGTTGGCAGAAATTAAATAACATGGCAGTTGCAAAGAAATGTGGAACTAAGGAATTCCTTACCATAGATAGGCAGCAACAGAATTTCTTCAAAACCAGTTCAAGAAACAAACAAACAAAAGAATCATTCTTAATCAAGGCATGTTTTGGATTGTTCCAATAGTCTCGGAAAAAAGAACTCTTCAGAGTCTCCTCTCACATCTTTTAGACGTGACTGTGTTTGAAGAAAGATGCCAGCATGACCCGCCAAGCCTGTCTTCGGTTTCTGAATATCTAAACAATTTAGCAACTTTGCAGTGAGGTAGTATGAGTAGATGGCATGGAATTATTTTCTAGGTGTAGGCATCCTTGGGAGCATGGGACATCCTGGCGTTTATCTGATAAGCAGCCACCTCTGACATATTCTGACTCTCTGGAGACCAGCATGAGTCATTATGCTCTCTAAATTACTTTTGGGGAGGGGGTGTTCTCTTCTTGGAAGAGAAATCCTGTTTTGTCATACTTTAAAAAATTTTAGTACTAAAGTGACTTAGAATACAATTACTAAGAAGCTCAAAATGTTTAATGGAGTCTGTGGCCATCAAGTTAAAATGCCTGTCATGTTGTCTCTCTAATGTGCATCTAACATTCCTGCCTGGAGTGAGAACCGTGAGTGTTATTTTTCTGGCTTGGATCTTGGCAGGTGTGTAATGTGACTCCTGATAGCAGGACAGCAGATTACATTCGGCTATAAAACCATTTCTAAGGCTTTGGCACCCAAACTGTTATTGCATGTCTGCAGGTGTTTAGTAATTGGATTAATGCAGAGCCGGAGGAATGTCTGCTCCCCAGCTCTGAAAAACATTGAGGAAAGACAAATTCATTTCAGAGAGTGACCTGGAATGCACGATGACAGGCCTACGCTCACACATGAAGGCAGATCTAAGCCTACACATTTCAAATGAACTGCTGCGAGCAGTCACCTTCCATAGGAAAGTTTATCCAAAGCTAAATACAATAACAATGGTCTTGTGAGTCAGGCGAGAAGGAGCTTCAGCTTGGGTTTTGATCCTCTTCCAAGAGTAACTCAGACAACTTGAGCTTAAGCCTTCCTATCACGCAGCTCATGAACCCTACAATCCTAGGTGTTTAATAATAATAATTTTTAAAGGCCTTGGTAAACAGAAGAGGATGCTAAGCCTCCCAGTGGAAGTACAGAGACCACACGAGTATCTTGCACCATCATGCTCTTGCCCGCTAATTCCCACCTTGATTGTAAAGATGCAGACTTCACTGTGACAAGACTTCTGAAAATTGGCTCAATAAAATGACAAGTAGTGTTCACACCCCTCAACAACTGTGACCAGAGCCAAGAAGAAGTGGCTGTTCTTGGGGTAATTTTGTCATTCTGGCTAATTGAAAATTATGCTCTCCTCTGAGAGCAAGAAGCTGAACTCTCAGGGGCTCTTATATGAGTAGATAAAACCTGATGGTTTGGCCTTACAAACCAAACCTCTTTCTCAGCTTTACAACTCAGAAGGGAGGCAGACCATTTGGAGAGAGTCCAAGTGGAAGGAAGATAATAATGAAAAGGCAAGTTTTGTGAAGAAAGGCGAAAGAATTGGTACTGCTTAGCTTAAATCCTAAAGGGTAACTTGTAGTTCACAAATATTATTATGGTAGGTGGTGAGAACAGAATGGGGGCAAGGGAAGATGAGAAACCAGTGGTGTCATACAGAGCAAGAATTTGAAACTATGGGCTTCTAAGGTGGCGATCTGGGACACGTGTGTGAAGAAGGAGCATGGCCCAAACAGCTACTCACCGAGTCAACAAAATTTACTGATTGCAGTAATTTTTTTTTTTTTTTTGAGTTGGAGTTTCACTCCGTCGCCCAGACTGGAGTGCAGTGGCCGCTCCCGGCCACCGCAGCCTCAACCTGCTGGGCTCCGGCGATCCTTCTGCCTCAGCCTTCTGAGTAGCCGGAATTACAGGCGTGCACTACCATGCAGGGCTGATTTTTGATTTATTGTAGAAATGAGGTCTCACCAAGTTGCCCAGGCGGGTCTCGAACCTGCAGGCTCAGGCAATCCACTCATCCCAGCCTCCCAAAGTCACGGGATTACCACCGAGCCTGGCTGATTGCAGTAATTTTGTCAGGAACAGTACCAGTCCCTAAATGTGTGGGACGTACAAAGTGACCAAGACATGCATTTGGTCTTCTGAACATTGCATTTATTTTTACAGTCTGTGATTGTGAGTCTCTGGAGGAGATGACCACAACTGTGAGGTCTCACGGAATGTTCTAATGGCCAGGGGCAGGGAGCAAGGAGATGTTTCCAGGAAGGTGTTACTCCCTGTTTGGAAGACAAGAGACCTCCTTGGCTGGGCTGATGGGTTCTAGCTGACATTCCTGCTGACTTTCTCTCAGTTAGAACAAAATGGTATTTGTAGGAGGCGGAGTCAGAGGATAGGGATACTGTTATGATGGCAAGTTTGATTGTTTGGGGTTGTAGGCAAGTGGAAAGCAGATACCTGGAATGCAGCTGTGGCTACCTTGATGTGAGAGGCTTCCAAGGCCTAGAGGAAAGGGTGGGCCTGAGGGTCATGTCAGGGAAGAAGAGGTCTTGTGACTGGTGTGTAGGAGGGAAGGCAGTGAAACCTATGAATAACAGACAAACAAGCAAGCGAAAAAACAGTCAAACACAGCCAAATAGCAGCAACAACAAAACTTTCCAATGAACTGTTGATGTCTTGTAGGGTCTAGGTATCACAGATGTTTAGGAAGTGAAGTGCTCAGTGTCTTTGTAACTTAGTGCTTGGAGGTATGAGAGCTGTGGGAACCACCTAGAGAAGATCAGGAGAAGCAAAAGGGACTGAAGGCTAGGGTGGGATGAGGCAGGTATCCCAGAGCCCAGGAGAAGGGAGTTGAATGTGGATTTCTGGGAAAGGTGCAGGGTTGGGGGAGGAATGGGAGAAGTTGGCTCTTAGTAGATCGCACATAACTCTGAGAACAGTAGTTTACATTATTTCAGGGGCAGAAGGGAGCTTGGATAATTCAGTTGGCAACAAGAAACCACAAAGTCTTATGAGACCAAAAAAACTTAATATTAATTCTTTATTCAAAGTTTGAAAGTAAAAAGAAATGATGAAACTTCTACCTAAGGAACTCACTGAATAACCTTTGAAAAGTCCAGAGCCATATAAATACATAGAGTTAAACCAGAAAGAGTTCTTATAGGCCCTAAATCCAACCTCATCAGTTTGGGGCTGAGGAAATTGAAATTGAGGGAATATGACTTATCCCTAATCCCCATTAGCTGGGCTGACTTAGGACAACTCAGGGCTCCTGAAAGAGTGTGGTTGGGAGGATATAAACAGAGATAAGAAGGAAGGAGGAAGAACTTCTGGGTGCTTATTTACTGCACTTAAATGATTTGAATAACCAGAAACGTCTTAACGAAGTGCATACCAACTAAGCACAAGGCATTGTGAAAGGTAATGAAGTATTTGATTAGGGTCTTCCAATTCTTTTGGGAGTAACAAGACATATTGGATAGAGAGAATAATGAGTTCCTTGGGGATTCAGTTTATGGGGAGACCACTGTGGTGGGCATGGTCCTGGTGGATTTTGAGGAGGAGCTCAGAAATACAATGTGTGTGTGTGTGTATGTGTGTGTGTGTGTGTGTGTGTGTGTGTGTGTGTGTGTGTGTGTGTGTTTAGAGATGAATGAGAAGGGAGATTGATAGAGACATATAAAAGGAGAGATAAAGAGAGTCCACAGGCATTCATAGGCAAGTTATTTGCTAAGTCATGATACAGTTTCTATTTATGATGTATAAAAATGCATGATTCATATTGATGTTATATGCTGATGTTTCTTCCACAGACACTTATAGCCAGTCATGGAATGCAGAGTGGAGTTAAATAAATTTGTTTGGCTGACTGGTAGAAAACCTAAGTTATCACCTTTCTAGAATCACTAGATTTCTGATGACCTTATCAATGAAATAACATCTGGAGACCTTTTCAGCTCTCAGTCCAGACCTGTTTTGTGAGGGGAGTCAGGGTGCCCACAAATGGCTGACAGGATTCCCTGGGCCAGGAAGGAAAAAGGCCCTCATCAGACTTCTGCTCTTTGTCAGTATCTTCCTTTAGACCACGTTACCCTGGAAGGCCCTGAAAGCAAAAAGTCACTGTGCACTCAAAATCTCTCCTTGTTTACAAGGTGTTTGGGCACAGATGAAATTACTGCATTGCAGGCCAATTTCTTCACCTCTTTAAAAAATTTTATCACGTAAAGCAGCATGCTGACAGATCTCAATGCTACTGAAGATTGCAAGACCAAGTGCAGATTCATCTGTTTTGGAATTCTGTCCAAAGACCTTTCTGTATATGTTCTATTTCCTTCTGCAGACTACCCTGTACACCCAGAGCAGCTAGGTACTTTCTTCATCAGTCTTGACATTCATGAGT
Organism: Carlito syrichta; assembly: GCF_000164805.1. NCBI lineage: Eukaryota > Metazoa > Chordata > Mammalia > Primates > Tarsiidae > Carlito > Carlito syrichta. The sequence continues at coordinate 271,119 of NW_007254006.1, forward strand.
CTTCATGAGTCCTGACCTGACAAAAAACTCTCCAGAAGGCTCGTCCCAGGAGACATTTCTCCAGGCAAATCCTGGTGAAATCTCACTAATATGGACAATGTCTAGCAATTCGGAAACTAAAATCTGAATCATTGAAAGTAACAAAAACCAAGAAGCCAGTTGTATACCCAAACTAGACCAATAAACATTTCCCGATTAATAGAGAATTTTATGGAATATGTTTTAATAAGTAGATTGAATTATATCAGAACTTTACATATATATATAATTCATAAAAATAGTTATTTCGTTGTCAGATATAAATTCTACTTTATTATCCTGTTTGTTCTGCTGATATTATTTGATCAAAATCCTTTTTATTCAAAGATGTGGTGCAGGTAACATTTAACCCAGACATTCAATTATCCAAATCATTGACATTTTCCTGTTCTCAGAAAAATGCTCTAGGAACACAGGCTGCTTGTTTCTCTCCTCTCTTGGCCAGCAGAGCATGGCAGGGAATTGGCACTCCATTTTCAATCCACGTTAAAAACTGGGATCAATCTTGTTTCTCTTTCTTCCTAAAATAGAAGAAATAAAAGAAGTCCTTTATATAAAATTGGATCTTGACAATCTCCAAAGGGTAGCAGCTCCTGCATTGCAGATGAAAAGGGCCAGGTTTTCCAGAGGATAATCTGGGAGAGGGAAGTCAAGGTAAATGACTTCCTTCTGTAATGGGAAGATCTTCTCCCTAGCCACCTCTGAGAGGACAGAGGCAAGGCATCTGGGATTCAAGGAGCTGAGTTAGTAAGGTGCAAGGGGACATGACAGCCAGAGAGGCTGGGAGTGGAAGCTTTTGTTGTACCGTCTCTTTTGCTTGAGTCCAACCTGGTTGCCTTGACAACATTTCCTGTTCTTCCCTCCATCTTTTCCAAGTGCTGAGAACAAGTTGAAAGAGGAAGCACTAAGGGAAAAAGATACTGCATGACTCCAAACTCAGTACTTTTGTTGGTTGATTCATTCATCATTCAAAAAAGTATCATGCATTCTCTGTATGTCAGACCCAAGGCCTAGGCTGGAAGTACAGATAAATGATTTGCAATTGTTGCCTGCAAGAGGCTCCAGTCTATGTGTCCAGGAAGAAGCTGCATCACTCCATCTTGTCAAATGTCTTGGAGTTCTGGTTGCATTGGTATTTGGGCTTCCTTACTCATTGTTGATTTACTGTATCAATCTTTTCCAGTGGAATCAATATCTTATAACATGATAGAAACTGATAAACCTACATAGCCAAGATAATTGAACAGGCATAGGTGGGCCTTGGATAAGGCAAACAAGGTACTTAGGACACAAAATTTAAGGAGGCATCATTGTCAAGGTCATGGAAGAGCAGGGTCTGCCTGACTTTGGTATGTTGACAATTTTTTTTGTATCAGTCATTTAAACTCTCTTATCTTCAGTTTCCCATCTATAAAACAGAGACAATGCTCACCCCACAGAGTTGTGGAAAATCTAAAAATATAATACAAGTGCATTGCAAGCTATAAATGGTGTATACATACATGTTGGTTTTTTCAACAGTAGCAATAATGATTTATCATCTTCTTAATTCACAATGACATTGATTATAATTATTATGAAAACGTTCTTTGTGGTGAATATAACACATTGCATTGGAAAGCATGAGACAGAAATAGAAAGATCTGGTCCTATGCTTTATAAGAGGCAGTAGTTAAATTTAGTAAGAGTTTGAGTCATGAAATCAGACAGACTTTTGGATTTTAATTCTAGCTCTGTCAGTTATAAGCCAACCACTAAAGTTCAGTTTCCTCATCTGTAAAGACATAGTAATAAAAACTGAGTCATAGGATTGTTATTGAGGATTAAATGAATTAATGTATGTAACACTCTCAACATATTTCTTGGTACTTAGAAAGTACTCCACAAATGTGAACTATTTAACTAGTTAACTATGTAACTAGTTAGCTATGTAACTAGCTACATACCTGAATGGCTCTTGAGAAATGTCACTTTTTTCAGTTTCCATAACTGAAAGCATATTGCACAATTCTAAATTACAAGGATTTTTTTTTTCCTTACAGACTTGATTTTAGGAAGAATTGTGCAAAATATTATTTCCTCTTTTGCAAGTTTCTCTATAACTAGGACATAGTACCTGAAACTGAAGATTGCAACTTTTTCCTTAAAAATATGAAATATAAACCACACTAATAGAACCATGTTTTGTTTTATTACTAACTTAATAATTTCAGTATTTATTTTAAATTGGAAATTTCTTTGTCTTTAAAATCAAGATTCAGAGACAGTGTCTTACTATGTTTCCCAGACTGAACCGAACTCCTGGCCTCAAGTCTTCTTACCACTTCAACCTCTCAAGTGGCTGGGATTACAGGTGTGTGCCACCACATCAGGCTTAAATTGGGAATTGCAATATTTATTTTAAAAACCACCAAGAACCTGACATTGTCATTAGCTGACTCAAGATTGTCACAGGCCTGTTCTCTGCATTATTTAGTGAGAGGAAGGATAGACATTGGAGCTCTTTTGTGAAGCTAAAAGCAAAACAGAAAAGTAAACTTTGCTCTTTTCTCTTGCTTTTATTGCCAGAAGCCAGAGACATGAGCAGGACTGGTCTGGATCCTTTGCTGCAGGGCATGGCTGGTGCCCAGGGACAGGGAAGTAACAGTAAAGCACTAAGAATCAGGCATGGAAGAAATGTTGTCTTATTCCCCCTAGAAGGAACAGGTTTGGGACCAAGGGGAGGACCACATTCCAGCCCCCAGGAGGGGTCAGACTTTAAGTTCCTAGGCTTAGGGAAAGATGAATGGGCCAAGAAAGAATGAGAGGCCATCCCTAAACAAGTATTTACTGAGCACCTGGTGGCACTATCGAGTCTGCAGCTAATACAGACACAATGCACAGACCTTGGCTTCTATACATGCTATTAGTTCTGCTGGAAATGTGATGCACTTTCCCTGCTTTCTTTTGTTGTTTCAGAGAGCTATAGGATACTGGTAAGGAAGCAGCCAGAAAAGAAGCTGGAACTCAAGAACTTATAATGGAAACTTGTAAACAGGGCAGATTCTCACCCTTTGTTTTTTTCTTCCCCTATTTGCAAAACAGCATAAGACCATGGGGCTAGTTGATTTCTAAGATATTTCTATGATTTCCCTTGACTCTTAATTGCTGTCTCACTCCTTGATACCTAGAAAATTCTGATATAATACATTTTTCTCAATCATAAAATAAGAATATCATCATAAACTATCAATCCAAGGCAGAGATGAGGATGGATGGTGAGTAAATAATCAGCAATAACAACAATTCGAAGCAGAAACTGAGAGAGATTAAGTAATTTGCCCAACATTACAAAATAATGAGAAGCAGAGATCCACACCCAGGCCTATGTGACCCCTAAATCTGTGCTCTGAAACACTTTCCAATACTAACAAGTGGAGAAGTACATTTGTGAAGATCAGTTATGTGATTTCGGACTGCTCTGAGTGATAATATGATACGTTAATTAATCATCACTTAAGGATAGCAACTGAATTTCAAAAGCAATCTGCAGGGCTGCCAGAACTCAGAAGACAGAGTCTCCTTCAGTCTTCATGACGCCAAGGACACCAACTGAGCAACTAGAATGAGATTTTTTCTTAGTCACTTCAAAATTTAAATATGTACAAAAATTCTGAAACTAGAAAATGCAAGCCCTTTGTTCCTATAGTTGTATTTTTTAAATTCTAAAAGTAGATTCAGAGAAGTCCATAAAGTTATATGTACCCATGTTCAGTTCAGTGTTATTTGTAATAGCAGAAAAGATGAAACCAGTGATCAACAAGAAGTTTGAGCAAATGCAGACACATTCTCACAGTGGGACATCAGGCAGACACTAAACCCATTTTGTGGGAGAATATATAGATGGGGTAAAAGTTTCTTGCAATATTGCTAAAGAAAAAGGAAGGCTACAAACAATATTTTTATTTTTAAAAAGTATACTCACAGTTTAAAAAAAGAGGCTTGGGTAAACAAAATGTTCATATGCCCAGAGTGGTGGGACTACAGGTGATTTTCATTTTCCTCTTTTGCTTCTCCATTTTTTCTAATCTTTCTATAATGAGTATGTATTATGCTTATAATCAGAAGAAAGTCTAATAAATGCCATTTATTAAGAAAGTCAAATCCTGTTTCTGTGGCATGCCATTCCAGAGTCATGCTGCCTTGTGCTCTCAATGTCTTACAGAAACTCTGGTCATATGGGCATTTCAGGTACTCTGTCATACTCTGAGGACTCCAGTACAGGCCCAGAGGGAGTCACTGGACTGGAAGACAATCTGTGTATCACTTTGCAGGGATATAGGTAGTTATTCTTCTTTAAAAGGCCAATGTCTGATCTGATCTCATGCATCGGATTCATTTTCTCTGATTAAAGTACTTACCCCACCCAGTGTACTGCCTCTGCAGGGGTAACCCTTGTCTCCACAGCTGGAGGATCCTCATGCTGTGGGATGTGGTGATTGTCAGCACAGGCCTTTCCAGGGACTTCCTCTGGACCTCATGCAGGAGGCCCTAGGCAGGCTATGACATGCTTGTGCTTTCTTGAATTTGCACTGGTTATACTCTGCTTTGCTCCATTCTCATGCATAAATAGCAGACAATCCTTTCGGAAGTAGGTAGGATTTAGTCATGTGTCAATGACTGCCTACCCCAAGTGAGCTATTGGCCATGCCCACCCTTCTATGTACTGTATTACTCAGAATGGGAAGGTGTTGCTTAGACAGGCTCAACGTTGTAACCAGCAGTCTATGGACTTGGTGATTTTGAAGGGAAGCTGTGTTTCAGCCTTTAGAAATTCTCTGAGACAAGAGTTACTCATCTAGACCAGTCCCCTCCTGCCTGTCAACCTTACCTATTGGTGCCTAATTCCAGGGGCACTGGCTGGCTGAAGTGTAGGGCCAGTTTGCATTTGGTCTAGTTGCTGAGAAAAAAGGGTGGACTCCCTGAGCTGGAGAAAGGCATCTTTCGTGGTGCAATGACTGGGAAGGACAAAGTCCTGGATGGACCAAGGCCCAACAGTTTTTGCTTCTCTGACTATGTGACCTGAATGGGGAAAAGTGTCTCCATGAGCATTGTGGGGGTGGGGTGGAGGCCACGTTCAAAGCTCTGCTGTGCATGTGTTTCCTTGGTTTTCTTGCCTTTCTTTTTCCCCCTTTGAAATGAAAAATAAAGCCACCTGTCAAAGCTGGTGATATGTTCAGACCTGTAACCCACACAGATTCAGGAAGACTTCAAAGTGGAAACTCCTCGGATCTGATTACATTTCATCACAGATGGTAAATTTATGCCCTGAACCCCCACCTCTGTTCTGACTTCTGCACTTTAAGCTGGCAAATAGAATATGCAGTGGTGTTATTTGCAGACTAATGAGTTAAATGACATTTATTCTCTTAAAGTTTAGAGACTATCTGGATTTCAAAAGTGATGAGCTGAGGTTTAGTTTTTTTATAAATTCTGGGCCCTGAAAAATATTTGCCTCTTGGAAGATAAAACAATCTCTACCAGGGTGTCTGCCAACTTCATAGCACTTCAGCTTGTAATAATGGGCATACAGATAGTATATAACTCATAAGGTGATTGTGAGCAATCATTGAGTTATTATGTGCAAAGCACTAGGAATACTGCCTGGGACAAATTAAGTGTTGTATATGTATGGGCTATTGTTTTTCTAAGATACAGATGAGGCTGGAAAAAGGAAGGTGAGTCTGTTCATCAATAACGATACCTACCATCTAGTAAGATTCCCTTCCCTCTGCTGGCAGCCACCCCAGGTCCACCATTATTTAGCTCCAATTTAGCAAAAGGAGAAATCCATATATCACATAGTTTGCTTCCATGAAAATTTTACTCTGGAAAACACTGGCATGCCAGCTCCTCAGAGAAGATCTACACAATCTTTACTTTCCCTGTTATCTCTGAACTTGGATAATGTATGCATTCCGGGCTATGGAATTTGGTCTTAGGATTGGACTGATGAAAAAGTGGTATATTTTGGCAAGCTCTGATTAAAAAAAAGTCTTATGAAAAGAGTAGGAATGGCTTGGACATCTCTCCCAGATGCTGGATGTTATCTTCTGTGTGATTAGAACAAACCTGAGAAGAGTTTCTCCATCCTGGCAAGGGAAGGTCTATTATCCCATGTGGGCAGATGGGTGATTTTCAGATTGGTGACTGCTAACCCAGTAAGAGAGCATATTTCCCTCTAGTTCAGAGATGTTCCTTTGTTTCCTGCTTTGTGAGTTGTAAGGTTTAGGTGGCAATCAGGCCTCTGAAGACTCTTAGGGCACAAGGCTTCTTGGTGGGAGGGTCAAGACTCATTGTTTCTTGCTATTTACCTGCTCCTGCCTGGTCCCTCCTCTGGTTGAGAGAGGCCCCAAATGGAGTTGGATTTAATCATGTCCAGTTGGCTACTGATTAAAAAGGGTCACTAGAGGGAGCATTTCTGGGCTGTGCTCTTACACTTATTAAGGAGGTGCATGAAAATGTTTCATTTCAGGGTCCCAAGATGATTCCCATTTCTCCGTCCTTCTTTTCTGTTTTCTGTGTGGCACTTTCTACAAAGATGAAAATTCTGTGAAACACTCTCTTTTTGAAAGTTGCTCTTCCCACTGGTCCTTTAGCCAAGAACAGAACATTTGTCAAACATCCTCTAACTTTCTACTGTCTATGACCTTGGAGAAATAGAAAATAATTTGCTGTCCACCAGAAGCTCATAGTCTAGTGGTGCAGACAGATGTACAAAGAGGGCAGAGACTATTTTGGTGGACATATGTACAAGGCATGGAGCTGGTGGGTTGTGTTCACCACAGGCTACACTGTGCAAGTTTCCTCAGGGGTGGCATCCATGTCTAATGGAAAACAGTCATGGCAAGGGCCACACTGAAAGTTGCCATGGACACTCAGATTCACCAGAGGTAAACGTCTTTCTTGGGGACTGATTATAATATTAGCCAAGACAAGCCGGGCTCGGTGGCTCAGCCTGTAATCCTGCGCCTTTGGGAGGCTGAGGTGAGTGGATTGCCTGAGCCCGCGGGTTCGAGACCCGCCTGGGCAGCTAGACCTCATCTCTACAATAAATGAAAAAATCAGCCGGGCATGGTAGTGCATGCCTGTAATTCCAGCTACTTGGAAGGCTGAGGTGGAAGGATTGCCGGAGTCCAGCGGGCGAGGCTGTGGTGGCCGGGAGCGGCCACTGCACTCCAGTCTGAGCGACAGAGTGAGACTCCAACTCAAAAAAAAAAAAATATATTAGCCAAGACATTCTCTCAGACTTTCAGAGAGTTTTAAAGAGACCCTTTGTCTCTATATAGAAGCTTGGCCTGGTTATTAATTTCCCATATTCATTCTTTTGTGCACATGGCCTTACTTCTCTCTAATTACCTGGTTAATTTCAATATCAATTGCTCCCAATTTTCTTTTTCTAGATTCCTCTCTTTCTTGTACCCATTCCAGTCCAACTTATATACAGTCTTCATAGCCAACTCATTCATTCTCAGCCTCTTCTTGACTTTCTAAAGTCACTGCCAAACCCTTTCTGTGGAAATAGCAACCACTCACACCCCAGGTCTGTCTCTGCTATTGTGGTTTCATATTGCCATCGGTTTAAACTCCTACTGAAATTGTCAGTACTTGTATTAGAGCACTCTCATAGATTATAAACGCTTTGGGGCACAGATTCCCTCCTGCATATTTTGGTGCCCCTTTCAGAGCCTAGGACGGTGGATCACACGTGGAAGTTATTCAATAAGTTTCTGTTTCTGGTTGCTAATAATTTATGCCCTTTATTTTCAAATCTACTGATAAACACTACTTGGGCATATTGCTCTTTCAAAATTAACACAAACTCCTCACACACTTGTACACATGATAATCATAATAGCTCCTATTTATTGAATACCGATTATGTACCAGGCTGTAGATAACTTGCATGCATATTTTATTTTAACCCTTGTGATAATTCTACAAAGTATTATTATCCTTATATTTGAGATGAGGGAATTCTGATTGCTGTTGCAAGAGTCCAGGTGGATAAAGAAAAGTGAGGCTATATGGCCACTATTCCTTCAATGATTTTCTGTGCCTATTGCCTAGGGTAAACTCCTCTGCCAGGGAGCAGTGGGATTGGAAAGGATGACATGGTGTGTGAGAAGTCAAGTAATTTTAGGACTGAGTCCCCTTGAATTGCAGAATTTCCTGTTTTTTCTTTGGTATGCTAAGCTTTAGGCAAAAGTTGCTCTAAGCAAAGTGATGACAAAAAAGAAGGTCATTTGGACATTTTTACTCATCATGTGACTTGGGTACTCAATGTGGATTTAGCACAGCTGTGTTTTTAATAATCTAAGCCAGATTAAAGGGATCCATGTTTGAAATGTGTATTTTATTTAACAATGTGTTACTTGTAGCACTTCAGACACAAGTGGGCTTCTACGTACGTTTCTGTGAAGGAAGCTGCATGAATGCTCAGTGACCTTCAGTTTTCACAAGATTTGTCTCCTCCAGATCTTATAAAAAAATAAGCTTCAGTAGCTCATGTGTCCCTCAAATAAACGAACACTAATCAACTCACACAGTTCAGTTCATTTAGTTTTTAAAATAGCTCCATGCTATTTTACTTTAAAAATCTTAAGAGATTTCCTGAAGAGATCATTACCACCAAGTTGGTACTGACTTGTGGAGGCAATAAAACAAATAAAGTCATTAAAAATAATTTGAACAAAAGGAGTAACTTGATATTATGCCATCCACATTTGGTTAAAATGACATTTAAAAGTTCTCTTTCATCTTACCAAACAGATCTCTGAGAGAAAAAAATGCGATTAATAAATTATCCTCCATAAATCTTATGATAACTATTATAGTCTTTGGAGAATTATGAATCCACATCTGGAAAAAGTATTTTATATGCTACTGCCTGTAAAGCAGCATGCCATGCGTTTTACAAGTGCACGTTAGTAAGTAAAAATACGGTATGTTTTTTGTGTTCATCATTTTTCCCTCCAAAAGAAGTGTAAGTCTAGTTTATTTCATAATAAAGAGTGCTAATAAAGTTTATATGACGATTGTTTTCCTCCCTTACTTTGGTGCTGATGCAGTTTCACTTGGTTCTTTAGAATGAGCCTTCTATCAGAACTCGAGGAGGCCTTCATGAAAAGCTGAGCTGGTCAGTGCCCTTAGAATCACTGTGTGGGCAGAGGCCAGCTGCTGATCCTGAAACATCACAGGAGGAAGCAGAACACATAAGAGTCACACACTTCGCTTTTTAAAATTTTTGTGCTCTTGAATTTGATCCTGTTTATACCATTTTCAATGTACAGGTCTCATGAGCTAGTGATTCAAAATGCAAGGTTGGCTCATTTTTGGAATTAGCAATTTGATTAAACTTAAACATTTGTTAAATAAAATGAGCAAAGTACTTTGAGAGCCAACAATGTCCCTTGGAAATAGAAAATGTTTTTTCGTTTCCAAGCAGCTGTTTGCAATAAGAAGTGGCTGGTGAGTGAAAGGGAAGAACGCTGTTAAGTGAAGGTAACCCCTCCAGGGTTTTATGGCGTTCTGTAGTCATGTGAGTACAGTCAGTGATAAATATCGCAATAGAGGCTGCAATGTGCCTGGTTTTATTTTCATGTGGATCTTTGAATACATTTCAACTCAAGTCACAGAATACATTTAATGACCATGGAAAAGCACAATCATAGTGTACACAAAGGCAACCTTAGAAAAAAGAGAAGTGTGAGTCTCATTTATGTAAGAATAGCCTACAATAGCCCATAACAAAGCCATCCGTAAACAAAATTTTCTTTTGTTTGGAAAAGCAGCAGGTAAGACTCTACTAAGTAGATACCAGGCCTTCAATCTCCAGGGAGTTTTAATGCATTTATCTTTTGGAACTTGTTTCCAAACATTTAGAATGACCAGATTAAGGGTCTGTGATACTTTAGGAATATTAAGAACCTTAAAGTTCACTGAGTCCAGCCCCATTACTTCAGAGATGAGGAATCTGAAAACTGAGTGAGAAAGGAAAATGCTTAAGGACCAGTAACTAGCAAATGCAGGACTAGGGCCCATATCTTCTGAATTTAGGTCTCCTAACCATTGCATATTGAATAGATAGAACATATTTATATTTCTAAAATGGGCAGCATGGCAGTTGAAGAGTGGAGTCTGCATTGCTCTAGTAGTATCATCAAAATACATCTCCTAGAATCTAGTTGCATTTATGTTTGCTTGTGTGTTTGTTTGTTCAAGCTGGAGTCTCACCTTGTCACCCAGGCTGGAGTGCAGAAGTACTATCTCATCTCACCACAGCTTCAATGTCCTGGGCTCAGGCAATCCTTCCACATCAGCTTCCTAAGTAGCTGGAACTACAGGCATGTGCCTCCACACCTGACTAAATTTTGATTTTTTTTTTTTTTTTGAGTTGGAGTCTCACTCTGTCACCCAGACTGGAGTGCAATGGCTGCTCCCGGTCACCACAGCCTCGACCTGCTGGGCTCCGGCTATCCTTCAGCCTCAGTCTTCCAAGTAACTGGAGCTACAGGCGCGCGCTACCATGCCTGGCTGATTTTTTTATTTATTGTAGCGATGAGGTTTTGCCAAGTTATAGAGGTGAGTCTCTCTATGTTGTCCAGGTTGGTCTCAAACTCCTGTTCTCAAGCGATCCTCCAGCTTCTGCCTCCCAAAGTGCTGGAATTACAGGTGTGAACCACTGCACCCAGCCTAGTTTTATTTATTGACAGAAGCAATTGACAAAGCTACTCATAGTATCATAAAACATCACTTAATTGTTATGAGATAGGTAAATGTGGGTAATTTTAGTGTACTCAGGTAACACAGGAAAATAATTGTATTGTTCTAGGGCTTCTAGACTTATTTCTACCCATAATTAGAGGTGTGAGACAAATGGAGAATTGTAGCTATTTTTGCAATCTACTATGGTACTTAACTCTTATTAAACACTATGTGCTCCATTAATCAATAGTGGCAATACTTTTAAAATTCATGAACCAGTAAAAAAATAAAATAGTGTGGAAGTACACAGAAGTATTCATATATTGGCAATTTTTATTGTAATAAGTTAGAGCACTGAAAACCCAATGTCAATCATTCTCCATCCTCATTATTGTCTATATACAAAAGGTTGGTTTATCACCAAAATCATATAGGAAGAGTATAATCTTAGGCTAAAGGAATGGCAATTTTACACTGACATTTTATATGCCAAATTTATTGTCCTTGTTTTTCTTACTACTCTGCCAACTGATAAAAACTTTATCAAGATGGCACTGTTCCATGTTTTGGAGTTTAAAGACTACAGACTGCCCTGGAGAACGTTTAAACCAATGGTTGGATAGCAAGCAGCTCTTTACGTATGACTTTGTATATGTCTTCAGCATACATCTGAGTTCCAACACATTTCACCTACAGATAGGGTGGAGTAACACAGTGAAGTATCATTTCAAAGACCTGGCACTATCAGTCCCCATATTTGATTTGTTAAAATATCAAAGATTGCATGAACCTTTCAATAGAGAGGCATAATATTGAAGCTTAGTGCTCTGACTCTGTTCTCACCTGGACAGCTTAGGGAAAAGATTGTACTTCAGAGAGCCTGGTCCTTACCTGGGTGCTGCACTCCCAACTGAGAATCCCACATTAATCCATTAACTTGGCCTAACTTGAGTTTTCCTATATGTAAAATGGGCTAATAAGTAACACATTTTTATTGTATTTTTGTAACTATTAATTAAAATAATATATGTAAAGTGCATTACACTATGCAAGGCTCAATATAAGACAACTGAGTATTAGGTGGTTGGTTGGTTTTTTTGCTGATTTTTGCACAACATGCCTTCTTACTACTGGGTTGAGTATATGCTAGAGACCTATTTTTGTTTTAAGCAAAACTGATTGTGTTAGGAAAAGCATGCTAATAAAACAAATGTGAAATTGTAGACATATTTTGTGAAAGTGAGAGCAGGTGGTTATAATTAGATATCTTTCTCACAGATAATTAATATCAGTTCCACCATCATTTAATCCCAAATAGCACTTACCTCCCATGAATGTTTTATATCAGGGGTAGTTTTATTAGGCTTATCAGATAACAAGAAACTTTTGCAGGAACTAATTGACTTTTTTTTTTTTTTTTGCTGTGAGTTTTTGTGACCACTACTCCAACCCTCCTCTGACCAACAGCTAGTATATAAGGAACTACTTATGACTTCTCAAGTAAATATTCCTATTTATCTTTTTTAGTATATTGATCTTATTCTAACAGTTCTCTCAGAAGATAAGGACAGATTACCTGTTTGTATGAGGAGTGGGGTGAAAGTTTGGTTTTGTTTCATTTCTGCTACCAGCAGTCCTTGCAGCTATAAGTTTCATTATTCTTAATTTGCATTGAACAGTCTCTTAGCAACTTTTGTTGTGACAAGATTACATGCAGAACTGCTTCTTGGTTGCACATTGGAGTTGTAAAAATTTCAATGCTACTGGAACACTAAGGCTTTAAAACTAAGACAAAGTGATTTTTTTCAACAAGTCTATTTACCCCATAGTTTATCTCCAACTTTTCCCCACTGCTTTTCTTATCCAGTTGGCTTCCCATTCTAAATTTAAGAGGTTTTCATGACACACACACACACACACACACACACACACACACACACACACACAGAGAGAGAGAGAGAGAGAGAGAGAGAGAGAGAGAGAGAGAGACACTGAACAATAAATATCCTTGCTGAGGATGGTCATCATGGGGACTCATTTACACTGTGACTTGACACACAACTTTCTCATGTTACTTAGTGGGACTGGTTTCTCACCTCTGCAGTTCCCCTACATCCCAGTCCTGTGATGTGATGTGCCATACTATCCCATCACTCAGGAAGGATTCCAAACCAATGGAAGAGTTAATTCTTTCTGTAGCTACCTTAATTTTTAAAAATCATCCCCAAAGACATAATACTTGCCCAAAAAATTAATCACAAATTTTGCTGGAGCCAGGGAAACCACCTCAGTGGCTTTCTTAATGCCGTCAGTTTTAATGAATCCTCCTTCTGTCTCCATACACATCTTTCTTTCCATGTTCATGTTGAAAAGTTATCTGTGCAAGTGTGTGTCTATACATGTGTGTGCCATTTCATTCCCCTTTTCAGTCAGAATTTGGTGTTTAAGCTTCTTATTCAAGGCCATTATTAATGCTCTTTTTTATACCCACCATTCATCTGGAAAAATGCAATAACAGTAGACCAATTGATAAATCAAGAAAAACAAAGGGAAGAAGGATGCTGCAAATAATAGTAATAACATTAACAGCACTATGTTAAACTGTTAATTTCCTGAACTAATTTTGAAAGGCTATGATTGAGAATTTGAAAGTTCACTGCTCTGTCTCTCTGCCTCTCTCTCTCTCGCTATTGACTTGAGCAAAGCCTGTGGATTATAGCAATCATATGTGTCTGACCTTTCATTTGGATTTTTAAGCTTTGTTTGGCAAGCATAACTTAGTATCATTTTATTTTATTTTTTTTAACTTTACTCAGAAAAATAAACACCTTTGTGATGAGGTGGCATGCAAATTCCCTACTGTACAGAAAACCAACTTTAAATACTATCCTCTTTGAAATGTAACTGACCTCCATGGAATAGAAAGAAGGAAGGCAATAAGAAAACAAAAATGTCTCCCTGAAACAAAACCCAGAATATAAAACCAGTCATTCTCTTGAGGGTTTAAAATGTTTTCCTTCAATTTAAATTAGACTTGTGTTTCTACCACTATGGTTTTTGCAATGGAAATTTGATAAGAACGGCCATTGCTCTATTTCCAGATGGCTTAGAGGACATGGATGCCTCCTAAGCAAACTGCCCATGTTCCTGAGCAGCCATTCTCTAATAAACTTAGATGCATTTCCTCTAGTGACACTAATAGTTTGCTTGCTCAGATGTATCTCCTGAAGTTAAATAGCAAAGCTCTGGATATACACATTCCTATAAAAACAAACAAACAAAAAAAAAACTCAATGATGCTATATATGTGAGATAACTGGCATTGTTTGAAATATATATCCATAGCTGTCAGTAGATTTTCAGAAAGCAGAAACAAGAAAGAGTCCTGAAGCCAGAACCACAACCGGCAAAGGCACAAAGTCATGTTGAGTGCCAGTTAAGAATTCTCAAGTTCTCAGGTGGAATGCGTGGAGTGGGCAACTTCTGACATGACTCCCATTGAATTCTACCTCTTGGGATTAATGTCCCTGTATAGTCCTCTGCCCTTGAAGATGAGCTGGACTTGGTGACTTGCTCCTAACAAATAAAATAGAGCAAATGTGATGGGATGCCACTGTCATGATTAGGTTATAAAAGACTGTGGCTTCCTTCTTGCTAACCTTCTCTCTTGACCTCTTCATGCAAGTTTGCTCTGATGAAACAAACTACCATGTCATGACCTACCCCATGGAAAGGACCATGTGGCTAAGAACAGAGGGTGACCTCTGGCTAACAACCAGTAAATAGCAGAGTCCCTCATCGCAACAGTACAAAAGTATTTGAATTCTACTAACAGCCATGCAAATGAGCTCAGAAGCAAATTCTTCCTCAAACAAGGCTTCAAATGAGACCACAGCCATGCAAGAAACCTTAATTGAAGCCTGTGAGAGACTGAAGCAAAGACCCAGATACAATGTGTCCATATTTTTGATCCACAAAACTGTGAGATAATATATTTGTATTGATTTAAGTTTCTGAGTTTTAGTGTAACTTGTTATGCAGCAATGGATGTTGTATTAGTTGGGATTCTCCAGAGAAACAGAACCAATAGGATGTGTGTGTGTGTGTGTGTGTGTGTGTGTGTGTGTGTGAGAGAGAGAGAGAGAGAGAGAGAGAGAGAGAGAGAGAGAGAGAGATTACAAGGACTTGGCTCATGAAGTTAAAGAGACTGGTGAATCCAAAGTCTTCAATGAGCCAACAGGCTGAAGATCCAGGATTGCTGGAGATTCAGGATTGCTGAACTGGTATAGTTTCAGTCTGAAAGTTCCAGTTTGTGCAGGCAAATTCCAAGAGATGAACGTGGTGCAGATGAAGACAGAGGGTATAGATGCAGTCCAAAGGCAGACTGCTGGAGAATTCCCTCTTGCTTGGGAAGACCCATCTCTTTGTTCTAGTCAGGCTTTCAGCTGGTTGAATGAGGCCCACTTGCATTATAGTTGGAATTTGCTTACTCAGAGTTCACTGGTTTAAATGATAATCTCATCCCCAAACACTCTCCAAATTGACACATACAATTAACCATCATAGATGTGAAGCTAGATTTTAAAGATGCCTTTCAGAGAAGTTGGAACATAATACCTTGGACAAGAGAGAGAATATATTTAAGTTCTTCATCAGGTTGTAGTACAAAAGAAGCCTGATTCTGAGAAAAAGTCTGACAGTGCTGTGTGGAGTTCAGAAACATAGGCATCTGACCCCAGCACTGAAGAAGCGAAGGTCCTGTGGCTACTCTCAGATGAACCTTGCTGCCTTTTTGAGCACTCTCTGAGGAGCAACAAGATTCAGGTCACCTGGTTTCCTCTTAGTTGTAAAGTTAATTATAGCTCAGTTCTCAAGCCATACAAATACCCATAGAATATCCACTTAGATACAAAAGAACACATTACTAGCATGGCAGAAATGCCTTGTGTATCTTCACCTGGTCATAACTTTCGATCCTCCATGAGTTTTATTTTAAACCAGGATTTATGGAGAGGACAGAAGAGTTCCCCCAGTGGGAGGGGACCCAAAGGGGTTGCCCCCTCCATGAGTTTTAATTAGATATTCCATCATCCATGATATTTGGAGAATGTTCATTAAACATAATTATAAATATCAGTGGAACGCAGAAATGTGTATTGATTGTTCCAGCTGTGTTGAGATTTTCTTTCTCAGCTAAATTAATTTTCTTAAGAGCTAGGCTCTTGTTTCATACTTCTCAGGGGACCTATAGCTTTAAGCAAAGGAATTATCACCTCAAAAGTGCCCTGAAGTTACCCACTTGTGGCTGTTTGACAAGTGGGCAATGGGAACAGTCTCAAAGCTCAGATGGAAGTTGCCAGCAAGTGAGATGTTTGGTGAGAGAATACACATACAATGAGGCCCAAAGATCCCTCAGACTGTAGGGTCTTTAGAACAAAATTGTTGATCAGAGAAGAAAGAATTGAGGCTATGCTTGGCATAGACAGAGTTAAAATGAAAAGTAGATCCTTTCATAACCATTTAAAGAAAAACTGGTTTTCAATGCTAAAATGTTCAGCAGCTAGGTTTGAGGTTGCATTCTGAAAGTTAAAAGGTATCTATGCCAGAATTTACTTTAATTAGAGGTGTGTGTGTGTGTGTGTGTGTGTGTGTGTGTGCACGTGTGTGTGTGCATGCACAGAAAGAGAGAGAAAGTGAAATTAAGTCAAACATCAGAGGCAGTGCTAAAGGTCACATAATTACCTCCCTGGAAGCCCACTGTCCTGCCTGTAGTATTTTACCAGGTGATGAAACTTCTAGGCTCCATGAAAAATAGAATCTGAATTTCTTCTATAAATTGTAAGTGCTTGTTTCATTGTAGCCTGCTGGCACTAGGATTTGGTCTGTCAAGGGTATAATAAAACTGAACATAATGCTTTGAAATGCCAAGAGAAACAAATGCAAAACAGGAGCCTGACAGACTAAAATATGCAAATAAGTCAAGGGACCTTATCCCAGCAGTAGGATGAGGAGCTCGTTGAAGTGGAGTTAACTGTACAACTATGGCTCGCACAGTGAGGACACCACACATTAGGCAGTGGGGCACTTGGTGCATATGTCCACCTGCAGGTTTAGTTGAGATTAATGTGCACTGATGACCAGTTTCATCCTAAAATTTCCAAGAGGAATCAGATTCCTATGCCAAGCTGCCTCAAAACAGATGGGCAAGACTTTTACACAGAGAAAGAGCACCAAGGTGAAATGCCACATGTTAGGAGAAGGCATTTCAAACGTAATTCACAACAGGCAGCAACAATGTAGAAGAATAAACTAACCTGCAATGATTTCTGGTGTGAACATTGAGAAGGAACTTGAAGCTCTGTTCTTAGGAAGATGGTTCTCTTGCTGCCCTCTCAGGTTTCCAAAGTTCACCTGTTGTGAAATACTAGCATTTGTTGCTGGAAAATGACACCGAGTAATGTTTTCACCCTCTGCAAAAAATCTCTGGTTTTATGAATCCAGCGTGAGACCAAGTATGTCATCGCTTTTACTCGGTGTTTCAAAAAAAGGGAATTCTTTCAGTTGTCTTTATTGGAACAGAGCATGTTTTCACACTACTTTGTGTCAATGTCTCCCATTTTGAGCTTTTGTT
Organism: Carlito syrichta; assembly: GCF_000164805.1. Lineage (NCBI taxonomy): Eukaryota > Metazoa > Chordata > Mammalia > Primates > Tarsiidae > Carlito > Carlito syrichta. The sequence goes on from NW_007254006.1 coordinate 288,535, forward strand.
TTTATTGGACAGTTTGAATGTTTCAGCCCAAACTGTACATATCCAAAACCCACTAGATTATAGACCAGATGATTGGGCCAGGGAATAGCCACTTATTCCCAGATTTATGTCAAAACTGATTGAATTAAAGATCTAAACATGCCACCTGCATAATCTTCAGCCTTCATTTGCTGGAAACTCGACCCATTCCCAAGTGTTAGGAAATAACTATAGGTCTGTGAGTGTTGGTTCTAACTATAGGCTTCATTTTCTCTAAATTCCAAATGTGTGTTATTTAGAACTTAAAAAAAGACTATTTCCCCTTGAAGCCCTAATATGTATGGATTAGCACCACCAAGGCTGCAAACCAGTTCTGTGTACTGCAAGTGCATGAAGGAAGCAGTAGTGTTCATATGTGCTGACGAGTAGTTGCAAAAGAGATGAGGTCATGTGGAGTACCTTGCCGTAGACATCCGAAGAGAAGCAGTGTTAGAAATGTTGCTAGGACAAGTGAGTAACCAGCACAATACAAAATAGAAGCAACAACAAAGTGTCATATTTGTTCTAACCACTAAAATAATAACAGCTAGGTTAACAAATTAAATGTAATATATAAAACCACAGACATTTTCCCTGCCAAGGGATCCAGAATTATGTATTATTTATAATTATTCACTCACAAGTATTATACATTTGTTAAAGACAAGTGCGGTACAATGAAAAGAACATTGGTCCTAGCTTCAGAAAATATGAATTCTAATCTAACTTTATTATTTAGGAACTGTATGACCTCAGGTAAGTGACTTAACTTCTCTGCGTTTAACTCTCCTCAGTAGTGTAATGGAGATAGCGATCATCATCTTATAGTCATTGATATAATGATCAAGTGATATAAATATGAGAAAGAATTTAGAACTATGCCGGGCACATATTAATAGATAATTGTTGTAAGAATGAAAATGAGCCTGAACTTGACATTTTTATATGCGAGGTCAATATATGATACAGGTGCACAAATGCAAACAGATTTGAAAGTAGCATATTAGAGCTGGGGATGTGGGTGCAGTGATGCCTGAAGGTAGACAGGGCACTTGGCTTCTGAGAATGAATGCAACTTTTGAGGGTGGAAGCTATTCACTGCCCTATGTGTCTTTTGTCCTTGTCGTTCGTTCTTCCATTCCAGTCTGCAGTGTGACGGATGAATCACCTGTCTCTTTGAATGGAGTAAGCCACCACAAAATTGAGTTTAAGTAAAGCTGCTTTTCAGTAGGGTTGGATTCCATTGTTTTAAAAGTGTTCCTGTGGGTGTGTCTGGGCACAAGCAAAGGGAAGGTGGATAGGTGCTCTGCAATGATGGTCAGCCATAACACCTTCTCTCTGCCTTCCATGAACAACCGTACTGGCCTGTTGTGAACAGCAGCACACCAAGAACGCTCTTCATCATGTAGGACTGAGGTAGGTAGATGGTTCAAGGAGAGTAGTGATTGCTCAGTATTATGTTGTGCAAGGGAGGCCAATATTTGAGGGATGCCGGTCTGCTTAAAGTAACATTTTTTTAATCAAAAGAAATAACTGCTTCTTTTCTTAGCTCTGTCCTGCCTACTTTTCCATTTGGGGGATTTGACATGTATCTCTTCAAAACCTTAAGTTGCTAGATTTTATTCATTATGTGTTTACAGTCCATGTGCAAGACCCATTGTTATAACAAGGAAATTTGCCAACTACTCATTTTTGACCTTAACTCTCACACACACACTGCTCCTTCCACTGAATATTTTACTACTTTCTTTAGAGAAAAATTAAACTTGCCAATGTTCATTGTGCACTAGGTATGAACTATTCTGCCATAAGCATGATAGGAAATCAGGGAGGGGCACAGAGCTTAATCTTGATTCTCTCCTCAAGAGCACACAGTCTCATCACAGACAAGTGGTCCCTTTCCTGAGACAGCTCAGCAAAAAAGCTTTCCATGAAAACGTGTAAAGGCCAAGGGGCTACCAAGGAGGAAACTGAGGGAGAACAAGAGAGGAGGCAAAAATTGTTGCCAGAAAAAAAGATGTTGGGCATTATTGCAAAAGCAAAACTAAAAGTGATGGTGCAAATAACAAGTTCAGACATTAGAAAGCAAAAATGAGATGAGCTTGAAATCCCTTCATGCAAAACTTGATATATCTTCCAGGGACATGTTAGGTGGTTGAATGAGTAACATAATATATTTTACCTTTGAATCTTATATACCCTTGTTTTAAGACAGTAATAGACCCATAACCCAGAAGTCAGGTTTTAATGTTTGTAATTCCTAGATGATTTGTAGAAACCGAAATTTCTATGGACGCTTTAGAAAGGGGTAGTTTCCTTGGAGTTCCAGCATAGAGGAAAGGATTTCTAGAGAAGGTTACATTTGAACTTGGTCTTGAAGAAGAAGTGAAATTAGACGCTGAAAGAGGGGTGAACAAAGTTGACTGCAAGGCTTTGTATCCTGCCCTCTGACAATTCTCTCATCTGCCTTTCCCCCCCTAAACACTGCAGCATTGAGTTTCCATTGACAACTTTTCCTCTGCTGACAAACCTCAGCTGGGTCAATGCCCATTTCCTCAACCAGTGGGCCCCGGCCCCAACCCAGCCTGTATCAACCCATGCCAACTCAGCATTTCAGGCCCTTCATTACCTACCTCTCCATGAAGCTCCTGTCATCAGCACCCCAGAGACAGCCACTAAGTACCTTCCGGAGCTCAGGGATCTGCTTTATTCATCACTCCTACTCTTCCAGATCTTATCCAACAGCTAACACCCAAATCCTTTTCTATACCCAGATCTATTTCCTGTAGCCCAAATACATACTTTCTACTTTCTGTGGACTTTATCCCCGCCCCCCAAGATAGCCTGCCAAATTTTAAACCTCACCCTATCAGCCTCTCCCTTTCTCAGCTTGCAGTTTCCAGTCTTTCACTCAGAAACCACAGGTGCAATTTAGTCCATAGGCTTTCATTGAGCACCAAGTGTTTGCCTATACCTGCACTGGAGGTGCATCATAAACCCAGAAATGTCCATGTATGAAAGCTACACATTTGCATTTGATCTCTATAATGGTATCTAGATGCTAATAGGCAGGGCATGTGTTATGCGAGATATTGTAGAAAAGGAGGGAATGAGTTGTAGGAAGATCAGGTGACTTGAGCAAGTCACACAGCCCATCACTGGCAAATTCAGGACAAAGCACCAAGTCTTCTTGGTTCAATATTCCTTCTCTGCCATTTTGTCCCCTCAACATTATACACCCTAATGACAAATTTGACTCATGGGATAGATCTTGATATTTTACTTAGACCTGATAAATAGAAGGTTAGAGAACTTAAGTAACTTGCCCAAAGTTAAGTAAGTGGCAGAGGTAGGACTTGAACTCGAGATGGAATGAGTACAAAACTTGTGCTCATAGTCATCATGTAATCCAGCTGGATTATGGGAAGGGATTTGTTCCCTGTGACTTTGGCACAAAATCTACACTTGTTGATGGAAGACAGAGGGTCTTGTATTTGATCTCATCGATAGGAGGAAATTGGTGACAGAGGAGCATCCAAGAAGGAAATGGGCAAACTTGTGGAACAGTGAGTGCTCCATTAATGGGGCAGCTATGTTGTTGGACTTGCTGCAGAGTGCTGCATTATGTGCAAGGTTGGAATAAATAGCTTCTGAGGTTTTGTCCAGTCTTGACATTCTAAACGTTCATGAAGTCAGTGCCTACCATGGAATTTGCCTTAAATATAAAAGCTATATTTAGAAGCTCCAATCAAGCATCTTGGAGCTGGGAGATAGAAAGTGGTCTTTACTTTCAGGACATTTCCTTGAAGGTTGAAGGAGTTGTGACAAATCATTTATGCCTATGAGTCCCACCAATAATACCCAGTATGTCCCCTATTCTGGCTTTCTCTCCTTGGGACTTTTTCTGAGACTTATCCAAAACTAACATTTTCTTTCCTCTTCCCCATGATTTTGTGAAAGCTTCTTCAGGAAAAATACAAAATATGATAATTTGACTCTTTGTTGTGCCTGTAGATCTATCTGACCAATTGCTCATTTTTGTGTTTGTTTTAGGTTCTGATCCAAGAAGATTTTTAATCTCTGCAGAAATTTAGTTCATAATATGTCAGCTCCATCCCACTGAGTGTTCCATCAACGCCCTTAACCCTGTTATCTGCAGGGACCTTGACCCCAGACGGGGAGTCCCAGATGGAAGCCAGGACATTGCTTCAGGACAGACAATGAAAAATGCATATAAGATACAAAAATGTGAATTATGTGTGAAACAAACAAAAGCACCAGGCAACATGGAATTTATGTCAACAAAAGCTTGCTGCAAGCTGTTGCTTGTTTCTCAGGAAGAAGCAGACTCTGATGCCTGGGGAATTGTGGCAGGGAAGGTTTTTGCACAAAAGTTACCTCAACAAAAGGGATAAACTTTTTTCACTATAATTGCCCTCAAGTCCTATACCCTCCTTTTCTGTTTTCTCCTCCCGTAGCATTTGTTGTGTAGCTGAAGAAATTACTGGTTATTGAGTCATGCTGAGCTGTGAGAATGGGAATCATTGACTTTAGTGATGTTTTGACATATTTAAGAGAAGAGAAAAACAGTCCAAAGGGTAGGACCTCCGGTTGTGTTTCTTGTTGACTGTAAATCAACTGCACAACTGGTGAATGAAGGCATGGCAAGGTTCTTAGAAAGATTCACACATTGAAATGTCGAGAAATGATATAACACCACATCCCAATTACACTATAGTTACAATTTTAGCTATGAAATTATATACTTAATATACAATAGAACATGCAAACATATAGAAATATTAATTTGTCTATATAATAAAACATCCAATTCAATATACAAATATACAACTATTACATTGATACATACTATATGAAGGGAGACACAAAAAACCCCACAATTTATTTATAAAAATTTTAAAATTTATTCTTACATGTTTAAACTTCAGTCCTCTTCAAAGTACTCTCCATTTGATGCAATACATCTATTGAGACACTTTTTTCACTGTTCAAAACAGTTTTTGAACTTGTCAATTTTAATACCTTTTAGTACGTCTGCCATTTTTTGTTTTACCTCTTCCACATTGGCAAAATGTTTCCCTTTGAGAACTTTTTTCATCTGGTGAAACAAACAAACAAAAAAAGTCACTAAGGCAAGATCCAGTCATGCCATTTTTGATCAAAAACTGCTGAAAACTCAGCACAGTGTGGGCAGGTTGTTCGTGTAAACTACCCATCATGAAATGGACAAAGGAATTGAAAGAATCTCAAAAAAAAAAAAAATCACTGAAGCCAAACACAGCCTCTCACAACAAAGCTAGCTAGTACACTGATGCTAATGGGTTCCTAGAACACTTACGTAGCAGGAGAGGCCTGTACTACAAGGTGCTGCTCTCCAAAAAATAATTCTAGTTTTTTTGGGGAAGTGCCCCCGCATATATATTATAATTTTATAATTGATATGCAATAATATAATGATGTTATTATTACATATAGTTGTATGTTGTATATTTAATACAAATATTAAATTTAATGTACTAATATTAATATGCAATTATACAATTATAATATTGTGTAGTTAATATATAATATTACTATAATTGTTTCCATTATAACACTGGTCCCCTAATTCTAATTATAATAGGAAATCTGCTGGTTATTAAAACACATAGACGTCTGATGCCACATACTGAAAATGTTATGATCACCAGTTTCCAAGTTAGCTGTAGAAATCCAAAATTATCATTCCCTCACTGAGAGATTTTTCTTGGTGGGAGACAACCAATATATACACTTTTTAATGCAAATTTTTTTCAGTTATTGAAAACAATTGCCTTGCGCCTCTTGAGATTGTTGCTGGAGCACCTGGTACCCAAGTGCCACAGGCTGTTCTGTCAGATACACTAAGTAAGTCTCCACTTAAGTGCAGGGAGGCCTCACACAGCTCTTAGTTGGCTCACAGCCACCCCTGCTACCACTAGAACTGCCTTCCTAAGGTGTTCTGGGAGAAAAGACTTGCAACTGGCAAGTCTTTTGCATAAATAGATCTCCCTTTACAAGGCTGATGAGATTTTTGGCCCACTGGCCACAGTCTCAACCCAATCCATGACCGCCACAAACTCTCCTTTATGTGGGAGGTACAGCTCTTGCTCTTGCTTCTTCAGAGGGCTCCCAGGGTTTAGCATTGCCTTGTAAAGGGAGCCTGAGGTGGCAATCTTCCAGATCTGGTGAAATGAGGCACCCCAAAATAGAATTTGCCTTTTGGATAGAGAATATTCAATTTAATTCCATTCCATTTAATTCGGTGCACATTTAGTGAGTGCCAGTTATATGCCAGGTTCTTTAGAACTGCCCGGAGCTTGGAATCATTTTAACTTAACCTCATCTCCTTTTAAGTCTTGGTTTCCTCATTCATTAAAGTGTTATTGATAGTAAGATACTTTCCTCAGGATTTCTATGAACTTCTTTAAGAATGTGTGCATGGTGTACCCAGCCCATTGCCTGATACATGGTGGGCACACAGCAAATGGAACTGTCTCAGAAACATCCATCTATTGACCCTCAGGAATCACTCCAGGAAGGGGCAGAAGTTCTATGATGGAGACTGCCTCCGCACGACCACATTCCTACACTGAATGTGGCTGGGATACACTGCCGACTTCACAGAGTTAGAAGGGAATTAAACGAGATGATGTTTGCAAAAGCTTAACACATATTTATGGCCCAGTACATTCCATGCAATGCTATTACTATCATCTATCTGATTGTCTGTCTGTCCTCTATTAATCTATCCATCTATACATTTACTGTGTTATTACTATTTCCTTGGTTGGAAGCCGATTGGATTCAGAAGCTTCAATGATCCTTCTATACCTCTGTTGGAACTTCGTTGCTCCTGAAATAGTTTAACCCTTTCCTTCCAAAAACATGTACTGAGCACCTGCTAATGGGAGTGGCGGTTACCAAGCAGGACATTAGGCAAGCTCATTTTGCAGAGTAATCTCTTAGGTGGCATTGCATAGTGTCAGATGGATGCAAAGAGGGCTGAAGAGAGAGCTATGAGAATTTGATTCAAGTCTTGTCCTGCTTCTCAGGTCTTGTCCTGCTCTGTCTCTGGCTTAGGGTGGTTTGGGCCACAGAGACATGGCACATTGTCAGTGTTGGTGGAGGTGGCACTGAGCACCAAGGGGTCTGTCCCAACCAGGGCTCTCAGTGTGAGCCTCCTTCTCTTCAGCACTTAGTTGGACACCTTGGGAGGAGCCTTTAAAAACCAGTTCCCTAGTCTCGATGCAGTTGTCAGGAGAAACACCAACTTAGCAGTTTGTATAGGCCTCCTTTCATCTGGGCTGTTCTTAGATGTGAAGGACACAGAACAGAAGATGTCTGAAGGCCTGGTTAGCAGGGGTTGAAGGGGAGGAGGAAGGGGGAATTGAAATTAAAAGCCAAGGCCCTCATCGGCACTGCTCCGTGGCAGCTCATCAGTTCTCTGTCTTCTCACCCACATGGGAGCCTGTGTGGGGCTGCTCTTGCCTGGCTCCAACCTCCACAGCATCTGTTAGCAATGAATAAAGAAGAGGTGGTGGGGGCAGGGAAGGGCTGGGAACTGGAGGAAGGTCTACTTAACAAAATGTGTTTTCTCACACACATAAAACCACAGGCCTCCTGGAGGCGAGCACCCTGTCAGGCCCCTTTCACTCTTGAATTTGTAATCAGGAGCATGCAATTGAAGACTGGCCTCAGCGTCCTCATTTCTCACTGGCTTTTTCTGTGTTGATATCCTTGTCCAGTGGTGAGAGGTTGGCTGGTCTGATTCTGGGAACCCATTAGTCTTCATGTAAGGCACATGGTGCTGTAGGACACACAGTGTACCCAGGCCATGAAGGAGACTGGATCTTCTCTAGGCTCTCAAAAGGGTGAAGCAGGCATTCTGGGACAAATTTCCATATGCCCATTGGTGCACCCGATTCTTCACCTTAGTATTTAAGACCTCTAGAATCTGATGTCTGCTCTCCTAATACTCCCATCAAACTGTATCAGGTTTATTTCAATGTAATAACCTCCAAGAAAATAAGAGGCAAAAAGAGTCCCAGAAAGTTTCCAAAGCCAGAATTTAGAGTTACTAGAATATTTCTGGAGGATGGACTGGTGAAGGTGGAATTATACCCAGAAAGAAAACTGTTTCAAGTTTTTCTTTAGCAAGTAACTCCTCTTCGAAAATAATCTTTCATAATCTCAAGATTATGAAATGAGAAAATAAAACAAAGCACCATCCTCTCCCTTTCTTCCTTCTGTTAGCCTGAGGAGATAGATAGGTATCCTCTCACAGGCTGTGCAGCTTCTATGCTGGCCCCCATCCATGGTAGGGTGCCTGATTGAACCTGAAGACTTCCACTGCCCCCACAACAAGGAGAATCAAGAAACATACCTAACCTTGGACTCCTCGTGTTCTGATGCTCTGGTGATTAAATTCTGAGAGATTCTAGTCAGTACTCCTATTTTTATGACCTCCCATTGCCTTAGCGTGATGAGTAGGTGGGAGATGGAAGGGAAGAGAGGGAAAAGAGGATAGAAGAACGGATTTAAATGTGTGGACATTTTTATCTGCTTCAGAATTAGGCTAGAAGTCCATCAGAAGATAGATTGCACTTAAGTAGGGGTTGATGCAAGGCATAGGATAGAGTTACTGGTGTAGGGGAGGCCCCAGGAGGATTGTTAAGGAATGTGTCTATATCTACATTTGATTTGTGGGGAAGGGTAGTCTTGATTGTGTCCCCTAGGTACAACTAAAGGGTCATTCTCACTGAGCAAGCTAGATGTCCTGTAACACTGTTATAAACTCTAGAAGTTTGGTCATCACTGACCAACTGTGTGACCTTGCAAGTTAGCCTGCTAGCTCCCAAGTTTCCTGCATATCTGTAAATTGGGAATTTCATTACCCAGACCCCTCAGCAGCCTTGGGGATTAATGAAAGCCTTGTTCACAAATGTCTCGGAATCCATAAAGGTTTAGATCGATAATTAACAAGAAAGAGAAGGCATAAACATTTCAAATATATATCAACTCCCCGATCTATAACAGCCAATAAGTTTAAAAACTGAGTGGCCACAATTCCCCTCAGTGACAGGCAGCCCATGCACTTTCAAAAGTAATTCTTCATTAAGTATAAATTACCACTTGGGGAAACCTTCCATGTATGCCATGGCTGTGGATTTATTAAGTGAAAATGAAACTTTTAAATAAATATCTGTACAAAAAATGTATTTCCCATCTAATCAGGCCACGAGGCAAGAGTGTTTAAAGTGCTGTGGAGACTGGACTCTGAGAACAAAAAACCGGGCACATTTCTTCAGAGGCAGTTTTGCTGAGTCACTCACAGTCCCACCATCTCTCTCTCCAACTCCCCGAACAGATTGATATTAGCCTAAAGTAACAAGGGCACAAAAGTCCATGGAGAAGATTCTTCCAAACCCCGAGGGAATCTGGTAGGTTTTGAGGCATCTTGTTTCTCTAGAAAGTTCTTGATTTGGGATCCTTTCTCAGTTTCTCAACCAGGAAACTCATTTATCCATCTTCTCAGTCAAATGTTTCTTCCAGGTTGTTTCTTCCTTTGCAGAGCAGAATAAGTCAGTGTTATCTTGGCTTTTAATAAGTTTTGTTGGTACTATATAATCTTCACAAGAGTCCAAAATAAAACAAAATGGGAAGTGGAAGACATAACAAAAATCTGATCAGCCCCACAATTGCTTGGTGGCATTTCCTATAGTGTAAGCAGCAATGCTCAGTAAACACTTTGTCTCTCAGGAATTATTCTAGCCCTTGTCTATTTTGGAGTTTCCTAGTTCTAGGTTTGGGCCATTAGTTACATAAAATCAATCATGGTTATTCCTTTCCTCTTGCCAGAGAACGGTTTAAGAACTTAGCCTAAGCTAATCCACCACATAGCATTCCTTATTGGTAAGAATCTGTTCAGAAATGGGCAAGAAACATACTTTCAAGACATGAGCTATGAAAGAACACTTTCTAGGGACTTTTGATAATATTTTCCTTGGTAATAAGGAAAACCACAGGAGGCATGTTCTCTTACTCCTATTGGCAAGAATAAGGAAGTATTGTTATTGATAGGCATCTTGTGATAGCGAAGGAAATCTTGGGATAAGGCAGAACTTGTTATGGCAGAAAGAGCATTAATGAAAACTAAACTGGTTCTTTACAGCTTTGTAGAGGGATGAGATGAGTCCTTTGGAAGCTCAAGTTATAACATGAGTCTTTCCAGTACTATGAGAAGTGAAGTATCTCATAGGTTGTTGATGCTTCCAGCCTATTCCTGGAGAGAGATGTCATGGTTAGAAATAGTGACCACTGATCTATAAACCAACTTTTAACAGGGGGATGGAAGTAAGAGACTCAGAATCTCTCTCTCTCTCTCTCTCTCTCTCTCTCTCTCTCACACACACACACACACACACACACACACACACACACACACACACACACACACATGCCCACACACACGTCATTGCCCCTGGGTAAAACTCTTTAATGTTTCCGCCTAGAATATTCCTTAACAATCTCCTAGGATATACAAAAAGATATTCTTGTAAGAAGAAGATAGTTAAAAAAAAACTTTCATAATGCTGAAACCTTAGTATATTTGCAAAATTGAAAATTGTATTGGGTTCAAATAGACCATGTTTCAGCTTTTTTTTTTTTCCTTTCTGGTCTAATAAAAATGATAATAGTTGATTATTTCCTTTTCTTGTTTGGAGTCTCAAACATAATACCAAAGATTAGAATGCTTTATAATGTCCACTTCCCTTAAACTTTTCAAAGAACATAAACTCTACAAATTCTAACTTTCAGAACAGGTTATTCTGGACCCATTCCAGCCCATCCAAATCTCTTAGGAGTAAAAACACTCACAATAAACTGGGTTCTCAAGAAAGCAACCAAATATATTGAAAGAAAACCATTGTGGATTTTCTATAAAAACCCCATTAACGTATCTGAAGTTAATGTCTATTTCTTTGCAAACAAAACTAGCACTAATCCTTTTGTTTCATCCTTGTCTTCTCCTTGAGTTTCAGGCTTCGCTTTTTCTCCCCTGGTGACTGACACCACTCACTACTTGACATCAATTTGTACATATGGCTATGTCTAAAATACTATCGATCTAATCCCTAATGGAACTGTGAAGCAGGCCATAACTTTTATCTCAGTTCAGTGAATAATTTGGAGTTCTTTCTATGTGCAAGATCCAGCAGTAGATGCTCAGCCTCCGGAGTGAATATGATGTCGTCTTTGTCCTCACAATTTGGCAGGACAAATAGATAAATATAAAAATTGAATATACATTATGTATGCTAGGATAATGGAGTGCATAGTATGGTATGGGATTGCAGAAGGATAGTTCACCCCACTGAGGTATTGTTCTGGTACACCTTCAGAAAGAATATTACAATGTTAAATGAGTAGTTTAAATTGGTCAGGAAAAATGAGTAAAGTACACCATCCATATTTCTAGGCATGCAGGGACTATCTCAGTTGCTATTTCAGATTGAGCATCTATACTACAAACATCTAAAGTTTGAAATGCTTCCGAATGTGAAACTTTTTTGAATGCCAACATTATGCCACAAGTGGAAAATTCCATTACCTGGTCTCAGGTGACGGGTCACAGTCAAAATGCAGATGCACAACGCAGTTTTTCAGCTTGCCATTATTTGTTGTTGCTGTTGCTTACCAGCTGATTCAGGTGTTTTGGTGCTGTGCTGCCTGCTTATGCTGAACACATTATTTTTTCCATTGTATTAATGGTATATCATATTTTTTATTCTTTTTATTTTTTTTGAGTTGGGGTCTCACTCTGTCTCCTGGGCTGAATGCGGGCATGCTCATGGCCACCCCAGTGTCGACCAGCTGGGCTCCGACGATCCTTCTGCCTCAGTCTTCCAAGTAACTGGAACTACAGGTGTATGCTAACACACCAGACTAATTTTTTATTTTTTAGTGTAGAGATGAGGTTTCACCAAGTTGCTGGGGTTGGTCTCGAACCCATGGGTTCAGGCAGTCCATTTGCCTCAGCCTCCCAAAGTGCTGGGATTACAGGGAGAGCCACTGAGTCTGGCCATATTTCTTATTACTAAGTACTTATGGTGAGTAAGTATAAGAAAATGAATGCTTATTGGTAGCATACAATTTCAGAGTCAGGAATGATGGCGATGCCAAACAACCACAGATTTTCTACATGTGTGGCTGAGATAACAACACCTTTTCTTTTTTGATGGTTCAATGCCCACAAACTGTTTCATGTGCAAAATTACTTAAAGTATTGTATAAACTTGCCTTCAAAATCTGTGTATAAAGTATATGTAAAGCATAAATATTTTGTTTAGACTATAGTCCCATCCCCAAGATACTTTGTTGTGCATATGCAAATACTCAAAATTTTAAAAAAAGAAATCAACATCTGAAATACTTCCAATCCCAAGCATTTTGGATAAGGAACACTTAACCTATACTGAGTAAAATTCCATGCCCATACTTAATGGCTTAACATACCAATGCCCATTTACTGTAATCATGAATCTGCATATTGAGCAGGGCTCAGCGGTGATGGCTTATCTATGCTCCATATGGTAGCAGCTGAAACGACTTAACTGGGAGCTAGATTTGCTTTTAAGATGGTTCACCCACATGAGTGACAACCTAGTACTGAGTACTGGTGAAAAGCTCTGCCAAGGTGGCAAACTGGGATACCTCACAGGCTGCTTGGGTTTCTTCCCAGCATGGTTGCTGGGTTCTAAGAGTGAGCATCCCAAGAGAACAAAGCAAAAGAACAGGACATTTTTCCGACTTAAATTTGCAAATCATATAACATTACTTCCACCGTACTTTGTGATCAAAGCAGTCCCAAAGTCCTGCCCAGGTTCAAAGGAAAGGTATATAAATCCCATCACAAGATGGAAGAATTGCCAAAGTCACATCATAACAAGGAACATGTGAATGGGAGATATCACTGTGGCCTCTTTCTAAAAAAAAAGTACAATTTGTCCCAAGGTCTCTATCCTAGGTTTTATTTATCAAAAAGCTCTTCTCTGACCTGCTTGTAGTCGTGCACTTCCTCATGGGTGAGGAGTATTTATTTAGGGCCAAGGATCTTTATCATTCTAGAACACGTGGTTTCTCTATCTCCACTTCTAGAGCATACTCTCAGTACTCAGCACCCTGGAACTCTCTGTCAGTAAATGCTGAGGCAACAGCCAGGGGCAGTATGGGATTATTCTCTTGATGGGTGAATGGCATCATTAGTGTGTGTATTCCTATGCTGGAGATGTGGACAAAGTGGTGGGGGTGTTGGATATAGCTTAAATGACTGTAGACGTGATATTCTCAGTGTGGGACAAGAAAGAGTATGAGACAAGAAGAATGCCATACAAAAATGTGTGTGGGACAAAAGAAGATAGAGGGGGAAAAGGGGTCTTGAGTCAGGAATTGAATTTCTCTGCATCATAGGGTTTCATGGTGGAACTCCAAAGAATCTAAGGGTTATAAATCAGTCTATTCCCACCCATATACCTACTATCTAGATTTTATTTTAAAAATTTTACCATGATAGTTTAATTATATATTTATACATCTCTCTCTCCATCATTAAACAATCTTTCTTGCTGAATGAAAAGTAAGAAAAAGTATAGCTATAAACACACTTGCCCTCAGATACTTCAGCCACTATGTCATTAACTAGCATTCAATATTTGCTTAAAACATTTTATTTTACTATTAAATGTAAATACAATATAATGCACAAATCTATGAGTAAATTTATTAAATTTAATTTATAAATCTGTATAAATCAAACCTCTATGAAGATATAGAAGATTACCATCACCCCAAAAGTTTCCCTTATGTCTATTAAAACTCAACCACCTTCCAAATTCCACAGAAGCAATCACTGTTCTGATTTTTATCCCACTGTAGAATAATTTTGCTTGTTTTAGTGTGTCATTCAAATGAACTTATACCGTACGCACTCTTTTCCCTCAGTATAATGTTTTTAGATTTATCTATTAGTTACATGTATCAGTAATTCAATCTCTTTCTTGCGGAATATTACTCAAGTACATGAATGTACAAGAGTTTTTTTTTTTTTTTTTTGAGTTGGAGTCTCACTCTGTCACCCAGACTGGAGTGCAGTGGCCGCTCCCGGCCACCGCAGCCTCGACCTACTGGGCTCCGGCGATCCTTCCGCCTCAGCCTTCCGAGTAGCCGGAATTACAGGCATGCACTACCACGCCCAGCTGATTTTTTGATTTACTGTACAGATGAGATCTCGCTGCCCAGGCGGGTCTCGAACCCGCAGGTTCAGGCAATCCACTCACCTCAGCCTCCCAAAGGCTCGGGATTACAGGCTGAGCCACCGAGCCCGGCTGTACAAGAGTTCTTAAACTCATTTTTCTATTAATGAACATTAGATTATTTTACAGTGTAAGCTATTATGATTAAAGCCATTACAGTCACTTTACGAGGTTTTTTTGTATGTGTAAATTTGTGTTTATATATATATATATATATATATATATATATATATATATATATATATTTTTTTTTTTTTTTTTTTTTTTTTAGTTGGAGTCTCACTCTGTCACCCAGACTGGAGTGCAGTGGCCACTCCCGGCTACCGCAGCCTCGACCTGCTGGGCTCTGGCGAGCCTTCCGCCTCAGGCTTCCAAGTAGCTGGAATTACAGGCATGCGCTACCATGCCCGGCTGACTTTTTGAGTTTTTATATATCTTGAATGAATAAACAGGAATGGAATTTCTGGTTCACAGCACAGGTATATGTTTAGTTTTAAAAGCTATGGCCATGATTTTTTCCAGCGTATTCAATACATTTCATAGTTTCACCAATAATGTGAGCATTTTGGTTTAATAATCTCAAAGTTTGATGTTATCATACTTTTCCCTATTTTCTTTGTTTCTTTTTATTATTAGATTACTAAGTACTTTTCGTATCTTGGAGATGAGTTCTTAATCAGACATGAGTTCCATAAATATGTTTTTCAAGTATGTGGCTTACTTATTTATTTTCCAAATGGCATTTTTTGATGAACTGAAGTTTTAAAAAAGTTTTTATTTTAAAGATGTGGGGTACAAATGGTCATTGTACAGGTAAAGTTTGGGCCTCACTCTTGTCCCCACTTCACCTGGTTTGAGATTAGGTACCCTTATTGATGAAGTGTGCCCCCGACTGGCAGTTTCCCACTACTGCCAATCCCTTTCTTATAGTATTATAATAATTGTTCAGAGTTCACTTATCACTGAGAAAATGTGGTTCTCATTTCTTTGTTTCTGTGATAGATCACTGAGTATTATAGACTCTAAGTCCATCCAAGTGGCTACGAAGTTGATAATTTTGTCCTTTTCATGGCAGTATAATATTCCATTGCATATATGTGTCACATTTGTTTAAATCCAGTCTACTTTCAATGGGAAACTCAGTTGATGAATTGAAGTTTTTAAGTTTAATATAGTTCAAGTCATCATTTACCTTTTATTTTATGCTTTATTTCTTTGTCTAACCTAAGAAATCTCTGCCTAGCCCAGAGTCATTAATACATTCTCATTTGTTTTTGGCTAAAAGTTTATAGTTTTACCCTTTATGTTAATGTCTATAATCAATATCAAATTAATTTTTGTGTAGGTAAGGATCAAAGTTATTTTTTCCTCATAGGGCTAACAAGTTATTCCAGCATTATTTACTGAAAGGACCTCCTTTCCCATTCATTTGCTTTAGCACTATTGTAAAAAAATCAAGTGAGTTTATAAAAGACATTTTTTCCTCTGTACTTTATTCTGTTCTATTTATCCTTTTTTTTTTTTTTTTTTTTTTTGAGTTGGAGTCTCACTACGTTGCCCAGACTGGAGTGCAGTGGCCTCAACCTGCTGGGCTCCGGCGATACCTTCCACCTCAGCCTTCCAAGTAGTTGGAAGTACAGGTGCGCGCTACCACGCCTGGCTGATTTTTTTATTTATTGTAGAGATGAGGTCTCGCCAAGTTGCCCAGGCAGGTCTCGAACCCGCAGGCTCAGGCAATCCACTCACTTCAGCCTCCCAAGGCGCGGGATTATAGGCTGAGCCACGGAGCCCGGCTTATTTATCCATTTTTGATTCCTATGTCAATACCACATACTTTGACTACCGAACCTTGGACTTTCTTTTTTAAGATTGTTTTTATTTAGTTGACATCTTGAGTCCACTTATATTTAATGTAACTACTGATATAGGTAGATTTAAATCTTTCATCTTGGTATTTGGTTTCTCTTTTATCCATCTGTTCTTTGTTTCTTCTCTTTAAATTTTTTAATTTGTCAATATTATATATGATTCCATTTCTCCTTTAATAATTTTAAAATATGCATTCTTTTGTAATTATGTTAGTGGTTACACAACAGATTATAAGACACATTTTTGACTTATTACATTTTTTCAGTGAGTATTTTTTACCATTTCCAGAATAATGCAAGAACATTACAGCAATTTACTTCACTTACTCTCTCAGCCTCTTTGTACTTACTTGTATATTTTGCTCCTAGATGCAAAATAAATCTTACATGAACAGTCAACGGTTGTTTCTATAGACTCTTTTATTTATCCTTCATGACATTCTTCATTCCTTTCAATTGTGCTTGAGGTTTCTACTTCACTTTGCTTTTCTTTCCCAACTAAACAAAAAACTGTTAATAATCATTTCGAAGTTCTTATCTAAACCTTTTTAAAATTGAGGAATAGTTTACATATAGTAAAATTCACACATATTAGTGTAATAGCCTATGAGTTTAGACAAACCCATCATACAGCCACCACCAGACTCAAGATATAGGCCATTTCGTTAACCCAGAATCCTTCTTCCACCCTTTTGTATTCCATTCCTTTCTCTACCTATTCCAGAACCAGACAATGTTTGAAATGTTTCTTTTTCCTAAAATTGCATCTTTTTCAAATTCCCCAGTCCATGGAAATATACAATATTTAGTCTTTTTTCTTTTACTTAGCATAACATACTTGATGATAAACCATGTTGTTGCATATATCAGTAGTTCATTTTTATCGCAGGATAGTATTCCATTGTATGAACATACTACAGTTTGTTTATTCACACCAGATGAAGAATATTTGAGATATTTCCACTTCTTGGTGATTATGAATAATCTCTCTGTAAACACTCACAGAGAGTTTTTGAGTGAATATAAGTTTTAATTTCTCTTAAGCAAATATCTAGGAATGAGATGGTTGTGTCATATGGTATGTGTGATGTTTAACTTTCTAAGAAACTGAAATTGATTTCCACAGTGGCTGTACTACTTTGTGTTTCTACTAGTAGTGATTTAGAGTTATAGTTACTGTACTTGAAATTGTCGTTTAGAAATATATTGTATAGTCAGTGTAGCAGGTATGGAGCTTTTTGTAGTTTTAATGCACATTTCTCTAATGATGTATGATGCTAAGCAACATTTCATGTGCTTATTTAACATTTATATATTCTTTCGAGAACAAAAATAACTATAGTTGAAGGATATTCTCTCATCTTTACTTTTTTTGAAATGGTTGTGCAGCATTGGTATTTCTATTTTAAATGGTAGTATTTGTAAGTGAAGCTATCTTGGCCTGGAATATTTTGTGTGTGTGTATGTGTGTGTGTGTGTGTGTGTATTGGGGAATGGGGAGGGAGAATTTCTTAATTACAACTTAATTTATTTAATATTTAATGAATAACTAGTAATTAATAAACAATACTTAATAAATGTAGGACTATTCAGATAATATTTTTTAGAGTCTTTAATAGTAGATATCAAGGAATTTGTTCATTTTAGATAATGTGTGGTCTTTATAGATATAAAATTATCTATATTATTATATTTTTATCCATTTAATCTATAAGCTTTCTAGTGATGTCTCTAATTTTTTGGTATTGGTAATTTGTGTCGATTTTTTCTTGTTCAATCTAACTAAAGAGTTTAGAATTTCATTTTTTAAAAGTAAACCAGATTTGGACATCACTGATGTTCTTCTTTTCTTTATTTTTTAAAAAAGAAGTTTTAGATTTATAGCAAAATTGGAAGAAAGGTACAGAGATTTATCATATATCTTCTGCTTTCACACATGCATAGTCTCCTCCATTATCAAAATCTTCCTTCAGAGTGGTACAGTTGATGAATCTACATTTGACAGATCATAGTCACTTAAAGTCCATAGTTTACATTAAAATTCACTTTTTTAAAAAAAATATAAAGATGTGGGGTACAATTCAGAATTAGGTATATAAACGTTGATTATGCAGGTACCCTTGTTGATGAGGTATGCTCCTCCCACCCCTAGCAGTTTCCCTCAACCGCTAAGACCACCCCTCCCCCGACAGTTTCCCACTACTGCCAATCCCTTTCTTACAGTATTATAATTGTTCAAGGTCCGTTTATGAGTGAGAACATATGGTACTCTGTTCTTTGTTTCTGTGATAGAACACTGAATATGATTGATGCCAAATCCGTTCAAGATGCTGCAAAGTCCATATGTTTGTCCTTCTTTATGACTGCATAATATCCCATTGTGTATATGTACCAATTAAAAAAAAATCCAGTCCTACTTTGATGGGCAATATGGTCGGTCCCATGTTTTCGCTATTGTGAATAGAGTTGCAACAAACATACGTGTGCAGGTATCTTTTTTTCAGAATGATTTGAGTTCCTCTGGGTATATTTCCAATAGGGGAATTTCTGGGTCATATAGAAGGTCAATTTCTAGTTCTTTCAGAAATCACCATATTGTCTTCCAAAGAGGTTGCACTAGTTTGCACTCCCACCAGTAGTGTAGAAGCGTTCCTTTATCTTTGCATCCTCACCAACATCTGCTGTTGTTTGTTTTATTTTTTTATTGTTTTTGTTTTTGTTTTGTTTTGTTTTGTTTTGAGTTGGAGTCTCACTCTGTCACCAGACTGGAGTGTAGTGGCTGCTCGCAGCCACCACAACCTCTACCTGCTGGGCTCCGGAGATCCTTCCGCCTCAGCATTCCAAGTGGCCGGAACTACAGGCGCGTGCTACCACACCCAGCTAATTTTTTGATTTATTGTAGAGATGAGTTCTCGCCAAGTCGCCCAGCTGGGTCTCGAACCCCGGGGAACTCAGGCAATCCACTCACCTCAGCCTCCCAAAGCGGGATTACAGGCTGAGCCACCGAGCCCGGCTTATTTGTTTTATTAATGATGGTCATTCTTACTGGGGTTAGGTGGTGTTTCAATGTGGTTTTTATTTGCATCTCTCTGATGAGTGAGACTGAGCAGTTTTTCATGTGTCTGTTGGCTGCCTGTATATCTTCTTTTGAGAAGGGTCTATTCATGTCTTTTGCCCACTTTTTAAAGAAGCTGTTTGTTTTTTTCCTTTAGGCACATTTGAGTTTCTTGTAGACCCTAGATGTTAGACCTTTGTCAGATATACAGTTGGCAAATATTTTTTCCCATTCTGTGATCTGTCTCCCTGCTTTCTTAATGGTTTCTTTTGCTTTGCAAAAGCTCGTTAGTTTGATGAGATAAAACTTGTCTATCTTATTTCTTAAAGTATTGTCATTTAGGGTTCTGAATAAGGATTGGTTGCTAGTTCCAAGTTCCATAAGGGTGTCTCCTGCATTTTCTATGATTCTTATTGTTTGAGGTTTTATGTTTAGGTCTTTGATCCATTTAGAGTTAATTTTTTTGCATAGTGATAGGTAGGGGTTCTGTTTCAATCTTCTGCATGTGGTCAGCCAGTTTTCCCAGCACCATTTACTGAGTAGGTTCTCCTCTCCCCAGTGGTTGTTGTTGGAGGCTTTGCAAAGATGAGTTGGTTGAGGAATTGATGCTTTGCTTTCAGTAAAATTCACTATTGATGTTGTATATTCTATGGGTTTGAATAAATGTATAACGGCATATATTCACCATTGTTGCAGAGAATTTTTACTGCCTTAAAAATTCTCTTTGCTCCAACTGTTCATCTTCCCCTCCCCCCCAACCTCTGGAAACCATGTTCTTTTTACTATTGCCACCGTTTTATCTTTCAAAATGTCATATATTTGGAACCATACAGTATGTAGCTTTTCATATTGACTTATTTAACATATTAATATGCATTTAAGATTCCTCAATGTCTTTTCATGGCTTGTTAACCAAGTTGGGGAGAGCTGACATCTTGACAATATTGAGTCTTTTTAATCCATGAACATGGAATATTTCTCCATTTATTCAGTTCCTCTTTGATTTTGTTCTTCATAGTTTTGTAGTTTTTCTCAAATTGATCTTGTTAGATTCATTTTATTTTGTTAGATTTATACCTAAGTTGTATTTTTTGTTTTGCTCTTGTTTGTGTGTGTGTGTGTGTGTGTGTGTCTGTGTGGTGCTAATGTAAATGGTATTGTGCCTTAATTTCTAATTACACTTGTTTTTTGCTGGTGTGCAGAAAAGCAATTAACTCTGTAATGTTAGTCTTGTATTCTGCAGCCTTGATATAATTGCTTATTAGTTCCACGGCATTTATTGTCAACTCATTCTGATTTCCTACATAGATGATTACATCATGTACAAACAAAGTATTTTTTTATCCTCCCCAATATGTGTACCTTTATTTTTTTGTCTTGTCTTATTGTACTAGCTAGAACATCCGGTATAATGTAGAAAAGAATTGGTGAGAAAGAACATCCTTGCCTTGTATCTGATCTTCCTAGGACAATTTTGAGTTTCTCAAAATTAAGTAAGATGCTTGCTAGAAGTTTTTGGTATATATTCTTTATTAAGTTGAGAAAGTTTTCCTTTATGCCTACTTTACTGAGTTTTCTTTTTAACCATGAATAAATGTTGAATTTTGTCAAATGTTTTTTATCGATATATTGATACAATTATCTGATTCTTTTAACCTGCTGATATGATGCATTATATTAATTTATTTTTAAATATTGAACTAGCCTTTCCTATTTGGGATAAATCCCACTTAACCATGGTATATATTTTTTATTATACATTGTTGACTTTGATTTGTTAAAATTTTGTTAAGAATTTTTCCAACTGTGCTTATAAAAGATATACTGTAGTTTTCCTGCATTGTAAAATCTAATTTTGATATTGGGGTAATACTGGCCTCATAGAATGAGTTACAAAGTAGTCCTTCTAATTTTTTTCCTCCAAAAAAGATTATAGAGAGTTGGTAAAATTTCTCTCTGAAATGTTTTGCAAATATTTAATAAATATAGGACTATTCAGGTGATATTTTTATTTAGTGACTTTAATAGTAGATATCAAGGAGTTTGTTCATTTTATAGAATGTGTGGTATTTACATATATAAAGTTATCTGTATTATTATATTTTTATAGTGTATTATAATATGCAAAGTAGTCTGTCTAATTTTTTCCTCCAAAAAGATTATAGGGTATTGGTAAAATTTCAGGTGAACGAACCTGGGTCTGATGCTTTCTATTTTGGAATTATTCTATTTTTTGAATAGATATAGGCCTATTTAAATTGTTGAATTTTTCTTGAGTTACTTTGGCCGTCATGTCTTTCAAGAAATTGGCTCATTTCATCTAGATTAATGGCCAGAGAGTAGCTCATGGTACTCCTTTGTTATCATTTTAAGATCCATGGGATCTGTAGTAATGTCTCCTCTTTCATTTCTGATTTTTCTTTTTGATAAATTGTGTCTTCTTTTATCTTTTCTTAGTTAATCTGGCTAAGGGCTTATCATTTAATTTTTTTCCCAAAAGATCAGCTTTTGGTTGATTTTTGTTAATATTTCTCATTCAATTTTCTGTTTTCAGTTTTATTGAATTTTGTTTTATGTTTTAAATTCTTTTTATTTTTCTGTTTAAGTTGGATTTAATTTGCTTTTCTGTCTCTATTTTCTCAAGGTGGAAACTTAGATTACTGATTTTAGTTATTTCTTCTTTTCTAATATATGCATTCAATGCTGTAATTTTGCACGAGACCTCATCTCTACAATAAATAAAAAAATCAGCCAGGTGTGGTAGTGCATGCCTGTGATTCTGGCTACTTGGAAGGCTGAGGCAGAAGGATCGCCGGAGCCCAGCAGGTCGAGGCTGCAGTGGCCGGGAGTGGCCACTGCACTCCAGTCTGGATGACAGAGTGAAACTCCAACTCAAAAAAAAAATGTGCTTCTAAGAACTCTTTTGGCTGCACCCCACAAACTTAGATGTTATGTTTTAATTTTCATCTAGTTCAAAATATTTTAAAATTTCTTTTCAGATTTTTTCTTTGACCTATATTTTATTTAAAATGTGTTGTTTAAACTCCACATATTTTGGGATTTTTCAGCTATCTTTTTGTCATTGATTTCTAGTTTAATTCCTTTGTGGTTTGAGAACATTGCATGAATTTTAGTCTTTTAAGTTTTTTAAACTGTGTTTGATAGCTCAGAATGTGATCTCCCTGGGTGAATGTTTCATGTGAGCTTGAGAAGAACATGTATTATATCATTGTTGAAAAAAGATGTCAGTTTTATCCAGTTGATCAATGAGGCTTGTTGAGTTCAACTATGCTCTTACTCATTTTCTGCCTGTCAGATCTGTTAATTTCTGATAGAGGGGTGTTGAAGTTTTTAAGTATGATGAGAGCATCATCCATTTCTACTTTCAGTTCCATAAGTTTTTGCCTGGCATAATTTGACAGTCTATTGTAAGCACAAACATGTCAAGAATTGTTATAGTTCCTGGAAAATTAAACCCCTCATCTATATGCAATGCCCAGGTGAATGTCCTAGCTCCGAAGTTTGTTTCTGTCTGAAATTGAGTAGTTACTCCTACTTTCTTTTAGTGCTGACATGGTATATTTTTCTTCATTACTTACTTTTAATCTACATGTATTTTTATACTTAAAGTGGGATTCTTGTGAAAAACATATAACTGGATATTATTTTTGTTTTTTGAATTGAGATCACACTGTTGTCCAGGGTGGAATGTAGTGGCATGATCACAGCACACTGCAGCCTCAGCCTCCTGGACTTAGGTGATCCTTCTGCCTCAGTCTCCTGAGTAACTGAGACTATAGGCACTCACCACCGTACCTAGCTAATATTTTTATTTTTGTAAAGATGAGGTCTCACTGTGTTACCCAGACTGTTCTCAAACTGCTGTATGCAAGAAGTTCCCCCACCTTGGCTTCCCAAAGTGTGGAATTATAGTTGTGAGCCACCACACTGGGCTTATATAATTGGATTTGTTTTTTATCCACATAGCAATCGCAGTTTTTTAAATGGTGCGTTTAAACTATTGATGTTAAAAGTAATTTCAGATTGATTTGAAAGTTTATTTTTTTCATCTTCTCCTTTGTGTGTATTTTTCTTAGACTATAAAATTTGTCAGTGTCACCTCTTAGCTGTCCTGAATCTGCAGGCCAACCCCGCTTTGGCATTAATTTCCTGTGGCAGTATTGTGGGAATGACAGATCTTATCACTGAACCAGCAGGTAGTTTGGTTTTATTCCTGGTCTTTGTCTATGTTCTCCTCTCCACCCCATGATCACAGTCTTCTATGATCACATGCTCCCTATAAGCAGAATCAGCAACTACTTGTTTGGTTTTGAGTCATGGTTCAGAATTTACCCTCCAGTTCCTGACTTTAATCTTTCAGTTATGAAGCACTTTTAACCCATGTTGCCCCATGGTAATTGGAGTACTGACTATTATTTCTAGGGTTTGGATTATGACCCAGAAGGTTTATGGCTTCAACTTTGCTTACTGCTTTGCACTCAAGTTCTAGTTTAGTTCATGGTGATGTTTGTTATGTTTCTGAGCCCAACTATATCTTTTTGGATTTTTCTTTTTATATGTAATTTATCATTGCTATGTGTTCAAAGACAAAGTGTATTAGACTAAACTTAATATGCCATCTTTGTCAGACCCCTTCTCATTTTATAAATGGAGAATTGAGACTCAGAAAGAAAATAATTGCTGCCCAAGGCCTTAGAGATACTCAGATATTCTGAATCCAAGTTCTGCCTGGGACATTTCACTTCCCTGGGTGCTCAGAAACTGACCCCAGGGGAAAGTCTTAGCATTGAACTGCTTCCTGCCTTCTTGCAGGAATAAAGTAGGAGTCAGAGGCAGCAGCTGGAAGATTCACCTGATGTTTCCTGATAAGCAGAGGAGATGCTTAACAGATTTCATCACCGCCAAGTTCATGTCTGACTCAAAAACCTTTCTTTCAGCAAACTGTCATGAGTCTGAATGAAACACCTCACCCCACAGTGTGCTGTGCCACATGTAGCTAGAGATATTTTGTATTCACCAGAATAACCAAAGCTCTAAAAATGGCACTTTCCCCTTGGAGACATCATAGCTTCCTTTTAAATAAGAGAAAAGGTAGAAAATTGATTTTCAATTTAAAATAGGCAAACATTTCTTTGAATGTTGTACAAATAAATCTAATACGAATGTCAACTGAAAAATGTCACTCAGCTTAAGAAAAAAGTTTTCACGTCATTTGTGAATGTATAGGAAAACAATTCTTTAAAACCTAGTTGCTGGGCAATGTCACCTGAACAGAAACCCATGCCCCATAACACTGTGCAGCTATGCAGTTAAGGGCTATCAGACTCGCTCAAGTATGTTATTACTTAAAAATCTGTAAAGATAAAATTATCAAGCATATTATTGAATGAAATAAGCCAAGATATTTTAACTAGAATGTATAGGTGCATACTTTCCTTCCTTGTGAATAACTTGAAAAAACAAAACAACTAGCTACAAATGCTTTTAGTCTCTCTAGCCGTAGGAAATGCATTGCAGTCTGATAATGACATTAGATTTTCTTCTTGCCCCAGCTTGACTGTCTTTAGGCACTGACCTCTTTTACTTCTGCATCTGCGTATCTTGTACCACGTCCATATGACCCCTCTCTTCCTACCTCCAAAATTCAAAGTTCCAAACAATACCCTATACACTTAGAAAACTACCTTTCCTTGTAAAATGTGCACTGGAAGATGAGTTGCTAAGCTCTGTGCCTTGTGCCCTCTGCATCTCTCACCACCCAGCAGTGGTATAAGTAGGTCTTCAGTCAACTGAATGCCGGAAGGAAGGTGGCTGCAGATAAAGGGCAACCACAACCTCAGAAAGTTGTCATTACAGAATGTAGCTACAGGAAGGGGATATTTTCTCTGTTGTGTTCTAAGATTAACATGTGTAACAGTTGACCAATGCAAATAGGCCAAGCAGAGTGTGTTTAAGGGATCAAGTCAGTGTTTGTGTAATACTTTGAAGATAAAGGTGAAGATAATGAAAAAGTCCTATTATTGTAAATAATCTAATAATTACTGCAGTAATTATCCTCATCCAACCAGAAAAAAACAGAGATATTTGAATACATTGAGTCTCATAAAGTGTTACATATTCTTCAACTGTAGCAGGGCTCACTGTGAGTAAGAATGCTGATCAAATAACCACAAGCAGCAAAGCTGCTCTGTTTACTCCCTAGGTCTCAGATTGAGCTATTTCTCTCACTCCTTGCAATCAAGTAACAGAACTGCAAATGCACTAGAGCTGACTGGATGGAGGTCAGGGTGGGGCGAGGACAGTTTTCCTGTCTTTGCTGTTTCAAACAGTGAGTATCTTTAATGAACCAGCTAATATCTTTGTATTGAACTGACAGGTTTTTTTGACATCATTAGAAAAAAAATCAAACAAACAGAACGAAAACAAACTGGTAGCCAGGTTTCACAGTTCCTGATTGTAGCTACAAAGCAATCAAACACACCTGCAAGAAATCCCAAAATGAAGTTTACTTCTGCCAAAGAAACCATGAGACATGTCTTGGTACTGTCCAGATCAGAGTGAGACCCATCTCTTACTCTCAAAAACAGATAGATACTCAACTATGGCTGAGGTACTCTGTCGCAGCTGGGCAGGTATGAGAGAATAGTGGAGGGCTTCCTAGGCATGCAATTTACCAGAATTTAGAGAATAAGCCTGCATGTGGGAAGAGATAATCAAATAATCTGGAGGTGAAATGTTCTTCATTTAACCTAGTTTTCAAATCTCAGAGTTTGAAAAATTTCAAGTTTAAAATTTAAAGGGAGTTTTGTGGCAGGGAAATAGGTTCTACTTCATGGAATGGGGAGTACATTTTAACATTTGATCTCATAGAGATGGTCCAAGAGAGATATAAATCAAGTAAGAGACAGTAACACCATTAAATGTTAGGAAGGAAGCTATTATGTTCTAGTGTATCACCTTAATTCAGTTCTCCTTCAAGGGACCTCTGGAGTCCCTCTTAGATTCCAGGGCTGTAAGGATGGTGCTCTTGGAAGGTGTCTCTTTTCTGATGTGGCAGGAAAATTCGAGTTGGCATGCATCAGACCTCTCTGAGACACAAGACTCTGCCTACCCTTTCTCTCTGCTTTCAATCTTCCTGGAGTATTCTTCCTGGAACAAAGGCAGGGGCCTTGTGTCAAGGATCTCTGCAACTGCTCTAAGATGGTCATCATTAAACAGTCAAACCCATGACCAGTGAACCCTCACAACAAATAAACTGAAAAGGTCATGTGGATAAGAGGAGAGGGAGAAATTGTGGCAGTTTTTTCAAAGCACTGTAATTTTGGTCAGGAGACCTAGAATAAATGATCATCTGTGTCACCTACAGAAGGTTACATGGGACTTCCTAAAGGAGTAAAATAGATGCCACTATATCTTTCTTCCTAATGTGTAGAGTTAGCATAAATGTGAAATGAGATGATCTTTTAATTTTTGAGTTTTGCTCTTGATGTATTATTTGAAAATACCTTTCTAGGCATCGATGATAAAGACAGTGTTCTATTTTTGTTATTGTTAAAGTTTTTATTTTTATATTTGAGTTTATTTGTTGATACTATTTAAACAAGTTGATTTTTTGCCTAAATGAATAACCTATTGACTTATTTCCATGTTTTTTGATTTGCTAATATTTTGTTTAAGATAGTTACATCAATCTTCGTGAGATTGGTTATAATTTTCTTGGTTTGTGCAAACCTAATGAAATAAAAGTTCAAAGTTACCCGGGCTCGGTGGCTCAGCCTGTAATCCCGCGACTTTGGGAGGCTGAGGTGAGCGGATTGCCTGAGCCCTCGGGTTCGAGACCTGCCTGGACAGCGAGACCTCATCTCTACAATAAATCAAAAAATTAGCCGGGCGTGGTAGCACACGCCTGTAATTCCGGCTACTCAGAAGGCTGAAGCGGAAGGATCTCCGGAGCCCAGCAGGTCGATGCTGCAGTGGCCGGGAGTGGCCACTGCATTCCAGTCTGGGTGACGGAGTAAGACTCCAACTCAAAAAAACCCCCCAAAAACAAATAAAAGTTCAAAGTTAATATCCTCATCTTCCTTTTGAACATCTTTCTTGTAATTGATATTTAATAATTTAATCTACTTTGCTTTTAAACACCTCAAAGAGATGATTATTGTAGGTGTTTTAACAGTTAATACTAATTTAAATTTACCAAAACATTTTTCTATTTCTTTCTCCTCTGTGGAGTTCAACTCATTGTTTTAAATATGCCATACTGTACAAAGTTATAAAGTTGATTTCTATTGGAGCGTTCAGCATTTTACACTTGTACTTGGTATTCCCTTTACAACCACTTTTATCACACAGAACACAATCTGGCAAGTTAGCTTACAAGACAATATGTATTTGTCTTACATCCTCTCAACCAGTGTCAAACCTCAAAAATTCTGAGTAACTAAGAAAAAGTCCCTCAGAGTTATATTCCATTTAGGCAAGAAATATCATTCTGTTGCTATTCAGTTCCTGTTCTCCTTTTTTTCTTTCCATTGTGTAGCATCAAATGTCTGTGAGTAGAAGCCTTAGGATTTAATAGAATTGAGAAGAATGATGTGTAAATAGTATCACTTTGCGTAAGTATGGTGCTTCTAAATTATTTGAGGTCTTTTTTGCCATTGACCATGGCTGCAGATACTGGGTCCTTTACTTTCCAAAATCAAAAGATGTGTGGTATAAGCTGGCAATACACTTGAGGATTTTAGTCTTCTTCACATATAAAACTAACACATCAACCATTTAAAAAATTGATTTGTTTTTGTGTTAGGCATTTATATTTTCTTCATATGTTGGGTCTTTTTTTGACATGTTGTGCTCATCTTTGAGCTCCTTTTTTTCATCCTCATAAATCTGATGCTCAAGTAATATGTGATACCCTTTAGACCACAAGCTCACTAGAGAAGAAGACTGGTTTTATTTATTCCTGCATCTCTTACAGAATGTTTATCCCATGGGGCTTATATGCAATAGGAATGTAGTTTATGCTGATTAAATAAATGAGCAAATGGAAAGTGGTGTCCTTTGCAGTCCTGGCACTTTCGTTCAGGATGTGGGAATGATGAAAAGTGACCTTATGGGACTATTAATGCCAGTGATTCCAAGCATCCCCAGGTGACTTTGGGCCAGTCTCTGAAGAATGACCAGTCTACCCATTCTCTTAATTTTTGCTAGGATTAATGAAGAAACAGAGGCTAGTGGAAATTTTGCATGTGAAATGAATTTGTAAACAGATTATATGTGAAAAACCATCATTAGTTCTATGGTCACTGTATACTTTCCACCCCCAGTTATACTGAATAAATCTGTGGGTTAAAAAAAATGAATATGTCTTTACTACAATTATTCAGATTCTGAATACTTATTCACCACTGTGTATTCACCACTGTATTTTATATCAGTCGTACTCTTTTTCTTGGCCTGCATCTGCATTTCTGTGTGCTTACTGTCTGGACGCACTCCTTAAGATTTAAACAACGGCCTAGATAGGTACACATACAGCCGAGGTATTAATGGAAAAGAAATAGGGGCCATTTGCAGCTGGCACTTGTCCAGCAGACTGACACGGCCTTGCCAGGGACAAGAGGATACACAGTCTTCTCTGCTTAGGGAAAAGGGAATTGGAGAAAAGGGGCACTGCTGAAGCAGACGACCAGATAAGGCGGCTGCACCATCCCCAGCCTTGTTTCTGCCATACACCTCGTAAACTGTTAACTTGGGATAAAATTTCCCTACCGGTGACTGGAAAATAAGAGGGTTTTATAGCAAGTTGAATCAGGCTGACAGCTCCCAATAAACAGAACATAGGTTGTCTCTGTAACCTGGATAGGAAGTCGTTGTCTGCCTCTCCCTATCTTGTCTTTAGTTCAGATCTTCTAGTGTGTCAGGAGCTGACCTGGCCTCTGCATAGAAAATAATAATAATAAAGTTAATGGGTAGGTCATATTCACTGAATGCTTACCAGGTGCTGGCGATGGTGCAAACTGCTTTATAAATATGATCTCATTTAATTTCCCCCCAAAACTCATTATAATTATTTGGATTTCAGATAATAAAGCTAAAGCTCAGAGAAGCTAAGTAATTTTCCTAACATTGCACAGCTAGGCACTGCTCCTGGATGCAAAATGAAGTCACAAAATAGGATTCTTATTTCTTTTTTAAAATAGAAGCCAAATCAGTTTTCTTGGTAAAACAATAAAAATATAAATGTGTCAGAAGAAGAAAGTAAAAGTTTCTCTTCAGGATTTATTGGTGCAGGAGGAGGCTGCAGGTTCAGAGTTAAGATCCTGAAGGACAGATAGTCAGTTTGCTAGTATCAAATTGAAAAGGGCTTGCTTCTTTCATAGTACAGAGCCTAGAGTGAGCAGGATCAGTGCACACCAGAAGTTACCTTTCATAGATTGGGTTAAGGCTGCTTTCAGTACCTGTTCTCCTTTCTGAAAGAGCACTTGACAACAGATCTAGTCTCTGAGGGCCCTCTTAGAAATACAGCCATCACTTTGCTGAGCACACTGGGGAGAAGAAGCTATGCCCTTGTGGAATCAACAGATACAGTCTGAGTTTTCAAAGTTCAGAGAAAAAACAAACAACCTTGGACTGACTCTGAGGGGCCCCAGCATGGGCCACGCTATGCCACACACAAGAGAATTCATCCACACTTGGACTCCCAGTCACATGGTTTAAAGGTTCTTATCAGCTCCTTAGAAAAGAAACACTAGGGACTGCAGCTAGTATTTATAGTGTATTCTTCATTCTTTGTCTTCCATCAGGACTCAGGGCAAACCAAGTTCCCATGCCTGAGTATGGGCTCAATTATTGTTAACTGATTCTTGAGTTAGAGAGCTGAAAGCTTTCCCAGATACGGACTGAAGAGAGTCCATTAGTTTATTGGAGAAGCCAAACCAGGTGGGCAGCCCTTTTTGTAGTATGCTGCTTGAATATTTTACATACTGATCCAATACTTAGAGGCATACAGGAGTTTGTTTTTTCTTTTCCTCACGCTACTAAGAGGAATGATATTTTAGGAGCATAGGGGCTTGTGTAGAAATCATGGGAGAAGGAGCCTCAGAAAGAGACATACTAAGGTCTTACCTTTTCCAGTCAAGCCATTCATTTCTATGGGTGTCTTCCTGGGCTCTCCTGAGTGTGTATTTCAGTGATGAAGTCCAGATTGTTAGAAAGATGGTCCCTCTGTTTCTTGGTATTCTAGTGGCCCCTACACTTAGAATAATACACATAATGTTGAACAATAGATAATGCTGGTTGCAGTAATTTATAAAGGATGTGGTGGAACACATTGAGTGGACTAGGTCACCAGGGAAGCCTATTAAATATCTACCCTATTTGCTGGCTGATGGCTACAATCTTCCACTGAAGCTCAATATTCAGATATTCTGATTCCTTTTTAAAAAGCGAATTTCTTAAAAGAACATGTAATGTTACAAGGGGAGCTTCGCTTTTTGCTATGGAATGCTATAAAAGTGTACCTTTCTATGATAATATTAGTCACTGACAGGTAGAGTATGATTTTAGGAAAGATAAAAAGTTTCTGGATCAAATCACCAAGTATGTGATTTGAGTGCAGCCAGGAATAAATATAAAGAATCTGCTGGTTCTTTTTTCCTGATGAGTCCAAATTCAGCAATCATTTGTCTCCATTCCCATCCCTACCTCCCCCAACACACAACACATGTGCACACATACTGCTGTGCACACGCAGGCTCAAGCCTGGTGCAGACATCATTTCCCGTGTCCAGCCAGAGGTTTCCCACAGCTGGAGTGGGGAGCACCTGTGTGACTCTGCTTTGTGTCGGCTGCACTCACTCATAGGCGGCCTGGTTACCATCTGCCTAGGTAAGGCCGACCAGACCTGGCCTATAACCACCAGCTCAGCTCTTACAGGCACAGAGTCAACCCGGACATAAAGCAGGCATCCTGCCATACCTGAGAGGGCCTGCTTCGTGTCCATGGTTCTGTCTCACATAAAGAAACTCATTTTTGCCTCCCACTTTCTTTCTTGATAGTCACATCTTCTCTTTGTTTTTAATAGTTGAGTCATTCTGGGAACTGGAGGAATGAGCTGAAGAGGACTCAAAACTAAGTGGCTCTGTCACTAAGTCATTCATTCGTTTAAGAAACTGCCATATGCTAGGCTCTGTGGAGACAAATTCGCATTGAACTTCGTAGGACTCTGCCTTTGAAGGCCTCAGAATCTACTGGGAGAGACAAACCTGCGGTCTCATAACTGCAGCCCCATAACTGCAGCCCAGTGTGGGAAGAACTCTTAGGAGAGTGTATCGAAAGGGCTTTTCAGACATAAAGAAAAAATAACAAATTTCATCAGGCAGAGTTTGGGAAAATTGGACAGAGGGAGGACACAATATCTGAATCTGGAATTGAAGAAAACCGAATTTGCTGGCTAAAGAAGTGAAGAGGGGTATAAAGTCACAAGTAAGAGATAACGGTGTTTTAGAAATGGCAGATTGGGAAATAATGGGCAAGAACAAATGATTCCACAATAGCATTAAATGAAGAATTAGTAACTAGAAGATCTCAAGAAAATCCTAAAATATTTAGAAACTAAGATATGTCCACATAACTTGTGAATCAAAGAGGCAATTGAAAGGGAAAAGGAAGTATGCTGAACTGGATAAAAATGAAAGTCAATATATCAAATTTTTTGGGAGACCGCTTAAGCAGTAATTAAGGGAAAATTTATAGCATTAAATGTCTATATCATCAAAGAAGAAAGGTCTCAAGTTTCCACCCAAGAAGCAAGAAAAAGAGTAATAGCTTAAACTGAAAGTAAGTAGAAAAAAAGAAACTGTAAAGATCAGAGCAGAAATCAGTGAAAAAATATAAGAAAAAAATAAGGAAAATCAGTGAGACCAAAAAGTGGTTCTTTGAAAGGATTAATAAAATCAGTGAACCTCTAGTCAGATTAGTGAGGGTGAAAAATAGAGAAGATACAAATTTCAAATATAGGGAATGTGAAAGGTAGGATCACTGCAGATTTTATAGATATTGAAAGAACAATAAGGGAATAATGTAAACAAGTTTGTGTCAGTAAATCCAGCAATTTTTAAACGAAATTAACAAACTTCTATAAATACATAAACTACGAAAACTCATTCAAGAAATGCCAGATAACATGAACAGCCCTATGTCTCTTTAAAAATTTTAATTTATAATAAGTAAAAAAAAAAACAAAACACCCTTTTTTTAAGAGACAACTCGAGGACCAGATGGTTTTACTGGTGAATTCCACCAAATTTTAATTAATCAATTTTAATAATCAACTCTGCATATATTTTTCTAGGAAATTGAAACAGAGGGAATATTATTCAATATATTCTCTGAAGTCAGTATTACCCTGATGTCAAAGTTAAATGAAGACATTATAAAGAAAACTACACACCAATATCTTTCATGAACATATGTATAAAATTTTAAGCTGACATTTAGTAAATTGAATACATCATAGCTAAGTAGATCTATCCAAGGAATGTAGAGCAATATGACATTAAAAAATCAATCACTGAAATCCATCATATTGACATACTAAATTAGAGGAAAAAATGATAATCTCTATAAAAATAGAGAAGGCATTTGAAAATGATACATTATATACTCCTGATAACTCTCTCAACAAATTAGAAACAGAATGAAACTTAACTCGAAAAGGAGCATTTACCTTCAGTAAATGCCATACTTGCAAATAGAGTGAATGCTTTCCCTTTAAAACCAGGAAGAAGCCGGGCTTGGTGGCTCAGCCTGTAATCCCGTGCCTTTGGGAGGCTGAGGTGAGTGGATTGCCTGAGCCCGCGGGTTCGAGACCTGCCTGGGCAACTTGGTGAGACCTCATCTCTACAATAAAATAAAAAAAAATTAGCCGGGCATGGTAGCGCGTGCCTGTAATTCCGTCTACTTGGAAAGCTGAGGTGGAAGGATTGCCAGAGCCCAGCAGGTCAAAGCTGCGGTGGCTGGAAGCGGCCACTGCACTCCAGTCTGGGCGACAGAATGAGACTCCAACTCAAAAAAATAAAATAAAATAAAATAAAATAAAATAAAATAAAATAAAACCAGGAAGAAGACAAGGATGACTTCTTTAGCCCATCTATTAAACTCTCTACTAGAAATTTTAGCCAATGCAATGAAGTTAAAAAAAACAATTACCCAGAAAGAAAAGGAGAAAAGTAGTGCTACCTTTATTCTCAGATGACATGATCACCTATGTGGAAAATTTGATGAAATCTATAAAAAAACTAGTAAATTATAAGTGCATTTACTAAGATTTCAGAAAAAGAGAGCAACATATAAAAGTCAACTGCATTTATACTAGCAGCAAGCAATCCAGAATTTAAATAAAAACAATACCATTTGTAAAAGTGTAAAATATTAAATTCATAGGGATAAATCTGAAACTTGGAAGCAACAAATATTCTTCAGTAGATGAACGGGAAAACAAACTGAAGTACATCCAGTTAATGGAATATTATTCTATATAGGAAATGAGCTGTCAGGCCACAAAAGATGAGGAACAACCTTAAATGCATATTCCTAAGTGAAAGAAGTCAATCTGAAAACTTTATATACTTTATGCTTGTAAATGTATGAAAGGGAATGCTATAGAGACAATCAAAAAATCTGTGGTTGCTAAAAATCTGTGGTTTTAGGGGGCATGAAGGGACTTAGAGCAGTGAAACAATTTGGTATGATACTGTAATGGTTGATGTATGACATTATGCATTCACCAAAACTCATAGAAGTGTACAGCACAAACATAAGCCCTAATGTAAGCTATGGACCTTAGGTAATTATAATGTGTCCATGTAACCAACATGCATGTGTACTCTCTGAATCTAAAATAAAAAAGAAATTAAATAATAATAACAATGCATCCATATTGGTTCATCTATTGTAATGAATGTTCCATACCAAAGCAAGATGCAAATAGTAGGGGAAACTGTGCGGGGTGGAGGCTGAAGTGAGGAGGAGAGGGTTTATGAGAACTCTCTGGGCTTTCTGTTTCATTTTTCTGTATACCTAAAACTGCTCTAAAATAAAGTCTATTAAAAAATAGGGACTCATTGCAGAACTATTTTAATCAGAGCTGTGCTAAATTCGGGTATTGAAGGAGATGTTGGAAGGGAGATCAAAAGCAAGCCCATCAATTAGAGCGTTATTGCAATAGTCAGTGAGTAGGCACTCAGGGCCTGAGTAGGGTGGTGGCAATCAGAAGGGAGAGAAATAATGTTAGAAGGGCTCTGAAGGAGAACTAGAGGTGCCTAGTCATGGCTTAGCTGTGACTGTGAAGGAGAAGCCAGCGTACATTGTTTTGGAAAGAACACTTGATTAAAATTTAGACTTCTGATCCAGTCTTGGCTCTGACTCTGACATGTTGTGTGAGCTCTGGCAAGTGACTTGGTATTTCTGGACCTTGATTATCTCAGGAATGCCCTGGAGGCATTACTGAGATGTACAGGCTCAGGATCCAACAGTCTAGGGCTGTGCTATCCAGTACATTAGTTATGAACTTTATGTGGCTATTACACACTTGAAGTGTGACTGGTCTGAACTGAGATGTGTTGTATATGTGAATCTTAAATGACTTAGAAAAAAATGGAACTTAAAATATCTTATCTGTAATTTATATATTGATTACACTTTTAAATATAATAATTTGGGTATATTATGCTAAATAAAATGTGCATTACTAAAGTAATTTCACCTGTTTCCTCTTGCATTTTATAGTATGGCTACTAGAAAATTTAACGTATATGACTTGCAGTTGTGGCTCACTTTATATATCTATTGCACAGCACAGGCCTTGAGCTTCACCAGATGCTGTGTGTTCAGGAATATCTAAAATTGGCCTACAGAATATTTTTTCCCACACAGAGCCATGCCCTACTCTGGGAGTGGAGCGAGGCAAGATTCCAAGGGTAACCCCAAGGTAACCTGTGACTTCTTAGGAGTCATTTTACCACCCACATGGGGGTATAATCTGGAGAAATACCTCCAAGCAGTAGCCTAATTTGGAATTCCCCAGAATATCTAGACAAAAGCTAAGATTCCTCCTTCAAATGCAGAGATAATCCCTAATAGCCTCTCTCTTCCTCTGCCTCCATGCAACAATTCGCAATTTAAATCTGGGGCTGACCCACATGGCTGATCTCTTAGCTCATTTTACTTTGAGACTTGGCAGCAGTGAGGAGGAAACCACAACTGGTGATAGCCATGCTGATGCAAGGCTGATATCAACATGGAGAGCACTCCTCCTCTTCCCTGGAATAATTAAGCTTGAACCCAAACCTGTTCTTAATGTTTCTGGAACTCTGACGTTCCTTTCCACAACTATTGTGTGCAGTACCCAGAACACATATACCCGGTAGCTTGCTCCAAGGACACCATACTGTGCATGTATCTTGCCTGTACTCATTTCATTTGGACTATCTTATGTTACCCTATTCACACCCAGCCCTTAGATAAAGACTCAGGTACCATCCATATCCCCCCATCCACAACCAGTGAGATTAAGAAATGTAGCCATTGCCTGCTTTCTTGAGTTCTGGTTCAGCTCATTAATACTCAGTCCCACCCCCTTTTCTCCAACATCATTAATGAAATATAAAATTATTTCTCTGGATTTTGTATAGTAAACCTTTCATATAAGCCTTTCTATTATTGCTCAAACCAAGTTTCTTGATGCATATCTCATTTCCTCCATAGAACAGAGTACAGAGAGTTTCTTCTTTCATATCAGCAAATTCTTCAATGTATGAAAAAGAGAATGTGGTGCAGTGACAGCATGTGATAGGATGGCTGTAGAGGAGACCAAAGTGATCTGACGCAAACATGTCTGTGAAGTCTCCAGTTGTATCTTTTTTTTTTTTCCCCTGACAAAAGGTTTCATATTTATTACTGAGCCAGCCCACTAGTGCAGAGCACATAAACAAAAAATCACATCCCAATTAAACATGTCTGACTTCTCAACTGTGGAGATTTTCAACTTGATAATAGCAAGATGAAGGTGACCATGATTCAACATAATCATATGTGCCACCTCATGTGCAATTCCTTATAGAACCAGCTTTTTTCTTCTCCAACGTCTCTTCTTGTACTGGATTTTATTACCAGTTTTCATCTGAATTCACTGGGCAATGGGATGATTTTGCTTCTGTTTCTTTGCCAGGAATCGTTTGATCCTAAAAGTCTTGTGAGAAGACATGGCCAGCAACGGAGTCCACCGCGCACATCATGATGGCGGAGAAAGGAAGAGAGAGCTGCATCTTAAACATTCACGCAAATTTCACATTCTAACATACACACATGGGTTAACCCACCATTTAGTAAAATTATTACTCCAGGAAGATATTTTGTTCTTCTACCATGGATTCTCATATCCTTGTACTCTGAGGTTAGGTAAAAATGCACAGGAGAAACCTACTTTGGCCTGCATAGTGTCTTCAGTTAGAAAATATCTTTCAAGTTTTTCAGCCCCTCTACCCCCCTAAGAACTAGTTGGTCTCTCAGAAGGCCTGGTGTATTTGAATTCCTTCTACCCACTGCAGTTCTAGTTAAGTTTGGATGCTTCCTGGCACCCTCCCTGACCGTTCCAGCAGGACACAAGTTCTTGCCTGCCTGACCTACTGCTGCAAGGTCTGTGTTCTTAACTGCTCTAGGTTGCAAGCTATATAACTTCTGTCTCCCCCACTACACCATGCCAGTGTTGTTCATGGTTTGTTCTCAGCATTAGCACAGCATCTGACATATCATTGGTGCTCACTGAAGGCTTACTAAATCTGTGAATATTTAAATGAAAATTTTTAGATGACTTTTTTTTTTTTTTGCGTTGGAGTCTCACTCTGTCACCCAGACTGGAGTGCAGTGGCACGCTCCTGGCCACCGCAGCCTCGACCTGCCGGGCTCCGGCAATCCTTCCGCCTCAGCCTTCCAAGTAGCCAGAACTACAGGTGCGCACTACCACACCCGGTTAATTTTTGATGTAGTGTAGACACAAGGTCTTGCCAAGTTGCCCAGGTGGGTCTTGAACCCGCGGACTCAAACAATTCACTTACCTTGGCCTTCCAAAGTGCTGGGATTACAGGCTGAGCTACCGATCTCAGCCAAATTTTTAGATGATATCTTAAGAGATGCTCAGTTTCTTAAGGACAGGGCCGGCCTT
Organism: Carlito syrichta; assembly: GCF_000164805.1. Lineage (NCBI taxonomy): Eukaryota > Metazoa > Chordata > Mammalia > Primates > Tarsiidae > Carlito > Carlito syrichta. Next base: position 326,074 of record NW_007254006.1, read on the forward strand.
CCCTACCCTTGTGCTTTCTGTAGTCCATGACAAAAGCTCATTTAGTGTTTGGGGCTGGGTGAATGGGTTTGTAGGGCCAGTAGATAGAGAGTTTGGGTATTTGATGGAATCACCAATCAGCTCAATTTATTTACTTTACAAACAAATTATTAGAGTAAGCCATTCCATATTTGTATTCCATATGAAGCTATGTTTTAAGGTAGCTCTGTACTTTGGTACTTCATGATATTAGATTTGGATATATGGCCATATTTTTGAGGGACATTGAGAGACTGAGAAGCAGAAAAATCTTAGAAAAGCTCTAAGAGAATGGATCACTAGTGGTAAAGTGACAACTAGGTAGCAATTGCCAACAAAGAGAGACAGGTACTCTTCTCATTAGCATCATCAATGAATACTCCTGTGTCTGCCCTGCCCATATGACTTTGATGCCTGTATGGAGGATATGTCAATGGTGCACTCACCATCAGACTCTAATATGGTAGGTAGGTGATAAAACCATGGAGCAGCAAAGGGATTTCCAATCTATTTAAAATTCAGAACTGAGAGATGTAAGAAAGATAAACAGAGAGGCATGAGCAATGCATGCTCTCCTGAGATAAAGCATTGACTGATGTGAGTAAGAAAAATGGGATCTACATATGAGATCTAGTCAGACGCCTAATGTTCATGCTTTCTGTTATTCAAAGCTCTTTACAGATTTTGACTCAAGAGTTTCTGTTGCATACTGAAATATTTTCAGAAGTTATGAGAAAATAATTTGGGAGGTAGAGGAAAGAAGTAGAGTGGAGGTCGGCTGTGCACAGTGGCTCACGCCTGTAATCCCAGTACTTTGGGAGGTGGAGACGAGAGGATTATCTGATCCCAAGGGCTCAAGACAAGCCTGGGCAACATGGTGAGACCTTTTCTCTACAGAAAAATCAAAAAAGATTTAACTGGTGTGGTGGTGCATGCTGTGGTTCCAGCTACTTGAAAGGCTGAAGTGGAAGTATGGCCTGAGTCCAGAAGGTAGAGTGTGGTAGCTGTGAGCATGCCACTGCGCTCCAACCTGGACAACAGTGAGACTCCAACTCAAAAAAAAAAGAAATTAGAGTGGAGGTATGGCAACCAGACACACTATTCCTAAGTAAATTAACAAATGATTATAGTAATCGTGATACTCCAAAACATACAAGTATTTGTTTTTTTGGTGATAACAGAGTGAATGACTGAATTTGTAATGGTAGTACTGGACGAGACTTATCCAAGATCTGTAGCAAGTCAGGATCACACTAGCAACTCTGAAAGAACGGTCTTCCCATGACCTGCTGGTGAGTGGGCCATTCACATGCAGACTCTACCACCCTGCAATTCCTGGTATCATTCAGAATAACCACTTTTTTCTAATCATGGTCTTCTACTACTGTGATACTGTTAAAGAATAATATAACCTGTAACCTTGGTCGTCCAAGTGTGACCTGGGGTCTAGCAGCCTTGGGTCCACCTGGGAGTCCCAGGTTTTAACCCATAACTCACAAATAATTAGAATTTAAACTTAACAAGATCCCCAGGTTATGTATCTACTTTACAGTTTGGAAGCACTGCCCTCTAACACTCTTTATGGGCTTCTTCTTTGTAATGGCCATCCCGTTCTCTTAAGGATTCCAACACTTCAGTCTCTTATGTCTCAAATTATGACCTTGTCTGTGATCATCAAACTTTTTGTTTCTTTGTTTTCATTTTAGAGATTGATTTTCCTGGCTCACTGCCGATAAGTGTTACTTTACTTATTAAAGACATGTCTTTCAAGGTTTTGTGCATTCAAAGAGAAAGGTAGAGGTAAAATGTTAAAGCCAGTTAACTTCTCTATCCACTTAGTTGTACACATGACTCATGAGTGTCTTGTTTTAACTTTCCTAAAGATATCAGTTTCTAATTTCTTGAAGCTATACGATGTTAAGCTATAGATCACATCTTTTTTTTTTTTTTTTTTTTTTGAGTTGGAGTCTCACTCTTGTCACTCAGGCTGGAGTGCAGTGGCATACTCATGGCCACCGCAGCCTCTACCTGCTGGGCTTAGGCATCCTTCCACCTCAGCCTTCCAAGTAGCTGGTACTACAGATGCATACCACCACACCTGGCTAAGATCATATCTTCTTAAAGTTGAACATGTTAGATTCAAATTGTGGTTCTGATATTAAGAAAATACCTTTCTAAACACCATAGATATGGATATTTGCAATAGTAGGCTTTAACAGAAACTTTTATGGGTCTTGTGATGAATTATTCACTAGGCAGTCATAAGCAGCCTTTTTTAGAACCAAAATAAGCAGTTATTTACTAGGCAACCTTTTTCATAAACAAAAAGACCAGAATAGGAAGCTATGTCTACCCATTCCCATCTCCAGACTCCTGCACAGTAAAGTGTAACATACTGTAGAGTGAGATGAGCTAGTCTGTACAGTGGGAAAAGTGAATATATGGTAAAAAGGAAACAAATAATGAAGAGGGTCTTGGCTGGGGATTTTATTTGTTTATTGTAACAATGTTACAATATTGTAACATTGTTACAATAAGCAAACAGGGACAAAGAAGGGCTTAACTTGACCTTTTATAGTTTCTACATGTTCATGAAAGGTACACTACAGTATATACTAGCTTTTGGATTAATCCAACACCTCTATTATGCCATTTTAGTTGTAACAAACTGTGGCTTTAATTATTTCATCTGTTGGCAATTCCTTTAAAATTGTCCATCTAAAACTAAAGGATATTGAGGCAAATCTAGATTCATATGCCAACCCCAGCATTTACTAGTCTTGTGAACTTGGACCACCAAATTTCCTCATTTGCAAAATGTAGAACTTCATAACTACACGTAGGGGTGTTGTGAACTTTAGAGAAAATGAATGCAAAATATCTGGGAAAGATATTGCCCTGGAAGAGCAGGGAAAATGGTTTTCTCTTGGTGACTTGATTTAGGAGTTGACCTACATATAGGAGCATATACATATAAGAGCAGCTACATATAAGAGCAGCTTAAAAACTGATTTTATTACTCAACTGTGTCAATAAGACAGATTTTAGTATCATATTTGAATAATGTAATAAGTCAAACAATTATCTATAGATTACTAGAAGCCACTCTGTGTATGAGCTGATTCCCTGGTTTCAACCAAGAACTCAGGAAAAGAAAGAAGTCTCAGTTTCCTTCCACAAAGGCAGTAACTATTAGCTCAAATAAATTTCTTGCTCATCAGAGTTTGAGGAAGAGTATCTGTTATTTTGGCATGAGACTAGTTAGACATTCATATACATGGGATGGTGGCAAGTCAGGTGTTCATTGTCCATCTGAATTGCTGTACAGCAGAAGTGCACTAGGCATTTGGCAGAAGTCACCTTATGTACATACTTAATATTCAGTTTATGTGCTTATATATCTGTCAATGAAAACTTCTAATCGTATTTGAATAGTGCTTATGATTAAGGGACAGATCATTGACTGATATACGTCAGGTTCCTTATGTAGTAAAAACAGTTTGTGAAGGTAAGGCTTGTGGTTGCAGTTGAGTGAATTTTGGGTAGGGAAGAGAGGCACACAAATAATTCTTGATCTGGTTTTTACAGGTTGCACTAGCAATGAGGTTAATGACTGAAAAAGTATGTTTCTAAAATGACTAAGTCATCTCCATTTATTTTACCCTACAAATGATAAAATAAAAACATTTTTCAAACCATCTATATTTATTTCTGGGAAGTTACTTATCGAGTTTTTGAATTTTTCTTTAATCAATTATTTATAATGAACATTTCTATTTTTTTGGTCCTTGAGTAGTTTTGCCCTTTTCTTTGAAAAAAAATGAGTGACAGAAATATCAAAAATATTTTTCAATTGATATATTATAAAAAAGCAGTTTCTTCACATCGAGAAAACATTATTTTCTATGTTCATATTGTTCATATTCTTACTGGTTTGGTTTGGATTTAGAAAAGTAGTTTAGGGATCAAATATAAATTTTTTACCTAGCCGGGCTTCGTGGCTCAGCCTGTAATCCCGCGCTTGGGAGGCCGATGTGAGTGGATTGCTTGCACCTGCGTGTTTGAGACCCGCCAGGGCAAATTGGCAAGACCTCATCTCTACAATAAATAAAAAAATGAGCCGGGCGTGTTAGTGTGCACCTGTAGTTCCAGCTACTTGGAAGGCTGAGGTGGAAGGATCGCCGGAGTCTAGCAGGTCGAGGCTGCGGTGGCCGGGAGCGGCCACTGCACTCTAGCCTGGGCGACAGAGTGAGACTCTAACTCAAAAAAAAAAAATTTTTTTTTACCTACCCATGCACCAGTATTCCACATGAAAACTAAAACATTGACAAAAACATATTACGAGAACTTCTCATCTTATCTCTTTCTTTCTCCACTAAAAGCAACAGCCATCTTTACTACTATATTGATTATATCTTTAAGAATGGTACTGTATTCATTTGACATATATAACATTATATTTTGATATACCTATGTGAAATGTTACCACAGTCAAGAAAGTTAGCATATTCACTTATACCTTTTTAAAAAAAGTTAACTTATTCACTTATATCTTTTAAAAAAAAGTTATTAAACATTCATGTTAATATTTTTAGCTTATACAAGGAGGTTAGGAAATTAGTTTTTGTGCCTAGGAATATGTGATTCTTCTTGAGCATTCAATGTAAGGTCAAGCAATACTTTGGCTGTAGGAGATGTTAGTCCTTCTTGTGTATTTAAATACTAAAATTTAATGTGTGACAGGCAATAGCACAAGTCAAATTTTGGGACACTCTAAAAGCAGTTCTACATCTTACATATCTATTGTCAAATAAGAAAATTATGTAATTTACTATCTGATTAACGTAATTAATCAATGTTTATAAAATAATATAGAGTTAGTAAAATGTTACATCTGGACTTTTTTTTCCATTGATGCTGTACACAGCGTCATACCATTTTAAGGGACGAAGGTGGATCCTATTTGCTTGCCTCAGAT